>NW_026990355.1:0-28923 GCF_963921805.1 Phalacrocorax carbo | reverse complement strand
CCGGCCCCGGCACCCCGGAATGGGCCGCCGCGGCAAAAAACGGACCGGCCCCGGCACCCCGGAATGGGCCGCCGCGGCAAAAAACGGACCGGCCCCGGCACCCCGGAATGGGCCGCCGCGGCAAAAAACGGACCGGCTCCGGCACCCCGGAATGGGCCGCCGCGGCAAAAAACGGACCGGCCCCGGCACCCCGGAATGGGCTGCCGCGGCAAAAAACGGGCCGGAGCCGGCACCCCGGAATGGGCCGCCGCGGCAAAAAACGGACCGGCGCTGGCACCCCGGAATGGGCCGCCGCGGCAAAAAACGGACCGGGTCCGGCACCCCGGAATGGGCCGCCGCGGCAAAAAACGGACCGGCCCCGGCACCCCGGAATGGGACGCCGCGGCAAAAAACGGACCGGCCCCGGCACCCCGGAATGGGCCGCCGTGGCAAAAAACGGACCGGCCCCGGCCCCCCGGAATGGGCCGCCGCGTCAAAAAACGGACCGGGTCCGGCACCCCGGAATGGGCCGCCGCGGCAAAAAACGGACCGGCCCCGGCACCCCGGAATGGGCCGCCGAGGCAAAAAACGGACCGGAGCCGGCACCCCGGAATGGGCCGCCGTGTCAAAAAACGGACCGGCTCCGGCACCCCGGAATGGGCCGCCGCGGCAAAAAACGGACCGGCCCCGGCACCCCGGAATGGGCCGCCGCGGCAAAAAACGGACCGGCCCCGGCACCCCGGAATGGGCTGCCGCGGCAAAAAACGGACCGGCTCCGGCACCCCGGAATGGGCCGCCGCGGCAAAAAACGGACCGGAGCCGGCACCCCGGAATGGGCCGCCGCGGCAAAAAACGGACCGGGTCCGGCACCCCGGAATGGGCCGCCGCGGCAAAAAACGGACCGGCCCCGGCACCCCGGAATGGGCCGCCGCGGCAAAAAACGGACCGGCGCCGGCACCCCGGAATGGGCCGCCGCGGCAAAAAACGGACCGGCTCCGGCACCCCGGAATGGGCCGCCGCGGCAAAAAACGGACCGGCGCCGGCACCCCGGAATGGGCCACCGTGGCAAAAAAACGGACCGGGTCCGGCACCCCGGAATGGGCCGCCGCGGCAAAAAACGGACCAGCCCCGGCACCCCGGAATGGGCCGCCACGGCAAAAAACGGACCGGGTCCGGCACCCCGGAATGGGCCGCCGCGGCAAAAAACGGACCGGCCCCGGCACCCCGGAATGGGCCGCCGCGGCAAAAAAACGGACCGGCGCCGGCACCCCGGAATGGGACGCCGCGGCAAAAAACGGACCGGCGCCGGCACCCCGGAATGGGCCGCCGCGGCAAAAAACGGACCGGCCCCGGCACCCCGGAATGGGCCGCCGTGGCAAAAAACGGACCGGCTCCGGCACCCCGGAATGGGCCGCCGCGGCAAAAAACGGACCGGAGCCGGCACCCCGGAATGGGCCGCCGCGGCAAAAAACGGACCGGCGCCGGCACCCCGGAATGGGACGCCGCGGCAAAAAACGGACCGGCGCCGGCACCCCGGAATGGGCCGCCGCGGCAAAAAACGGACCGGGTCCGGCACCCCGGAATGGGCCGTCGCGGCAAAAAACGGACCGGCCCCGGCACCCCGGAATGGGCCGCCGCGGCAAAAAACGGACCGGCCCCGACACCCCGGAATGGGCCGCCGTGGCAAAAAACGGACCGGCGCCGGCACCCCGGAATGGGCCGCCGCGGCAAAAAACGGACCGGCCCCGGCACCCCGGAATGGGCCGCCGCGGCAAAAAACGGACCGGCCCCGGCACCCCGGAATGGGCCGCCGCGGCAAAAAACGGACCGGGTCCGGCACCCCGGAATGGGCCGCCGCGGCAAAAAACGGACCAGAGCCGGCACCCCGGAATGGGCCGCCGCGTCAAAAAACGGACCAGCGCCGGCACCCCGGAATGGGCCGCCGCGTCAAAAAACGGGCCGGAGCCGGCACCCCGGAATGGGCCGCCGCGGCAAAAAACGGACCGGCGCCGGCACCCCGGAATGGGCCGCCGCAGCAAAAAACGGACCGGCCCCGGCACCCCGGAATGGGCCGCCGCAGCAAAAAACGGACCGGGTCCGGCACCCCGGAATGGGCCGCCGCGGCAAAAAACGGACCGGCGCCGGCACCCCGGAATGGGCCGCCGCGGCAAAAAACGGACCGGCCCCGGCACCCCGGAATGGGCCGCCGCGGCAAAAAACGGACCGGCCCCGGCACCCCGGAATGGGCTGCCGCGGCAAAAAACGGGCCGGAGGCGGCACCCCGGAATGGGCCGCCGCGGCAAAAAACGGACCGGCGCTGGCACCCCGGAATGGGCCGCCGCGGCAAAAAACGGACCGGGTCCGGCACCCCGGAATGGGCCGCCGCGGCAAAAAACGGACCGGCCCCGGCACCCCGGAATGGGACGCCGCGGCAAAAAACGGACCGGCCCCGGCACCCCGGAATGGGCCGCCGCGGCAAAAAACGGACCGGGTCCGGCACCCCGGAATGGGCCGCCGCGGCAAAAAACGGACCGGGTCCGGCACCCAAAAATGGGCCGCCGCGGCAAAAAACGGACCGGCCCCGGCACCCCGGAATGGGCCGCCGCGGCAAAAAACGGACCGGAGCCGGCACCCCGGAATGGGCCGCCGTGTCAAAAAACGGACCGGGTCCGGCACCCCGGAATGGGCCGCCGCGGCAAAAAACGGACCGGGTCCGGCACCCCGGAATGGGCCGCCGCGGCAAAAAACGGACCGGGTCCGGCACCCCGGAATGGGCCGCCGCGGCAAAAAACGGACCGGGTCCGGCACCCCGGAATGGGCCGCCGCGGCAAAAAACGGACCGGCCCCGGCACCCCGGAATGGGCCACCGCGGCAAAAAACGGACCGGCCCCGGCACCCCGGAATGGGCCACCGTGGCAAAAAACGGACCGGCCCCGGCACCCCGGAATGGGCCGCCGCGTCAAAAAACGGACCGGCTCCGGCACCCCGGAATGGGCCGCCGCGGCAAAAAACGGACCGGCTCCGGCACCCCGGAATGGGCCGCCGCGGCAAAAAACGGACCGGCTCCGGCACCCCGGAATGGGCCGCCGCGGCAAAAAACGGACCAGCCCCGGCACCCCGGAATGGGCCGCCGCGGCAAAAAACGGACCGGCTCCGGCACCCCGGAATGGGCCGCCGCGGCAAAAAACGGACCGGCGCCGGCACCCCGGAATGGTCCGCCGCGGCAAAAAACGGACCGGCGCCGGCACCCCGGAATGGGCCGCCGCGGCAAAAAACGGACCGGGTCCGGCACCCCGGAATGGGCCGCCGCGGCAAAAAACGGACCGGCCCCGGCACCCCGGAATGGGCCGCCGCGTCAAAAAACGGACCGGGTCCGGCACCCCGGAATGGGCCGCCGCGGCAAAAAACGGACCGGCCCCGGCACCCCGGAATGGGCCGCCGCGGCAAAAAACGGACCGGAGCCGGCACCCCGGAATGGGCCACCGTGGCAAAAAACGGACCGGCTCCGGCACCCCGGAATGGGCCGCCGCGGCAAAAAACGGACCAGAGCCGGCACCCCGGGATGGGCCGCCGCGTCAAAAAACGGACCAGCGCCGGCACCCCGGAATGGGCCGCCGCAGCAAAAAACGGACCGGCTCCGGCACCCCGGAATGGGCCGCCGTGGCAAAAAACGGACCGGGTCCGGCACCCCGGAATGGGCCGCCGTGGCAAAAAACGGACCGGCTCCGGCACCCCGGAATGGGCCGCCGCGGCAAAAAACGGACCGGCCCCGGCACCCCGGAATGGGCCACCGTGGCAAAAAACGGACCGGCCCCGGCACCCCGGAATGGGCCGCCGCGGCAAAAAACGGACCGGCGCCGGCACCCCGGAATGGGCCGCCGCGGCAAAAAACGGACCGGCCCCGGCACCCCGGAATGGGCCGCCGCGGCAAAAAACAGACCGGCCCCGGCACCCCGGAATGGGCCGCCGCGGCAAAAAACGGACCGGCTCCGGCACCCCGGAATGGGCCGCCGCGGCAAAAAACGGACCGGGTCCGGCACCCCGGAATGGGCCGCCGCGGCAAAAAACGGACCGGCCCCGGCACCCCGGAATGGGCTGCCGCGGCAAAAAACGGGCCGGAGCCGGCACCCCGGAATGGGCCGCCGCGGCAAAAAACGGACCGGCTCCGGCACCCCGGAATGGGCCGCCGCAGCAAAAAACGGACCGGGTCCGGCACCCCGGAATGGGCCACCGTGGCAAAAAACGGACCGGCGCCGGCACCCCGGAATGGGCCACCGCGGCAAAAAACGGACCGGCTCCGGCACCCCGGAATGGGCCGCCGCGGCAAAAAACGGACCGGCCCCGGCACCCCGGAATGGGCCGCCGCGGCAAAAAACGGACCGGGTCCGGCACCCCGGAATGGGCCACCGTGGCAAAAAACGGACCGGCTCCGGCACCCCGGAATGGGCCGCCGCGGCAAAAAACGGACCGGAGCCGGCACCCCGGAATGGGCCGCCGCGGCAAAAAACGGACCGGGTCCGGCACCCCGGAATGGGCCGCCGCGTCAAAAAACGGACCGGGTCCGGCACCCAGGAATGGGCCGCCGCGGCAAAAAACGGACCGGAGCCGGCACCCCGGAATGGGCCGCCGCGGCAAAAAACGGACCGTCCCTGGCACCCCGGAATGGGCCGCCGCGGCAAAAAACGGACCAGCCCCGGCACCCCGGAATGGGCCGCCGCGGCAAAAAACGGACCGGGTCCGGCACCCCGGAATGGGCCGCCGCGGCAAAAAACGGACCGGCTCCGGCACCCCGGAATGGGCCGCCGCGGCAAAAAACGGACCGGCCCCGGCACACCGGAATGGGCCACCGTGGCAAAAAACGGACCGGCCCCGGCACCCCGGAATGGGCCACCGCGGCAAAAAACGGACCGGGTCCGGCACCCCGGAATGGGCCGCCGCGGCAAAAAACGGACCGGCCCCGGCACCCCGGAATGGGCCGCCGCGGCAAAAAACGGACCGGCCCCGGCACCCCGGAATGGGCCGCCGCGGCAAAAAACGGACCGGCCCCGGCACCCCGGAATGGGCCGCCGCGGCAAAAAACGGACCGGCCCCGGCACCCCGGAATGGGCCACCGTGGCAAAAAAACGGACCGGGTCCGGCACCCCGGAATGGGCCGCCGCGGCAAAAAACGGACCAGCCCCGGCACCCCGGAATGGGACGCCGCGGCAAAAAACGGACCGGCCCCGGCACCCCGGAATGGGCCGCCGCGGCAAAAAACGGACCGGCTCCGGCACCCCGGAATGGGCCGCCGCGGCAAAAAACGGACCGGGTCCGGCACCCCGGAATGGGCCACCGTGGCAAAAAACGGACCGGCCCCGGCACCCCGGAATGGGCCACCGTGGCAAAAAACGGACCGGCCCCGGCACCCCGGAATGGGCCGCCGCGGCAAAAAACGGACCGGGTCCGGCACCCCGGAATGGGCCACCGCGGCAAAAAACGGACCGGCCCCGGCACCCCGGAATGGGCCGCCGCGGCAAAAAACGGACCGGCTCCGGCACCCCGGAATGGGCCGCCGCGGCAAAAAACGGACCGGCGCCGGCACCCCGGAATGGGCCGCCGCAGCAAAAAACGGACCGGGTCCGGCACCCCGGAATGGGCCACCGTGGCAAAAAACGGACCGGCGCCGGCACCCCGGAATGGGCCACCGCGGCAAAAAACGGACCGGCTCCGGCACCCCGGAATGGGCCGCCGCGGCAAAAAACGGACCGGCCCCGGCACCCCGGAATGGGCCGCCGCGGCAAAAAACGGACCGGGTCCGGCACCCCGGAATGGGCCACCGTGGCAAAAAACGGACCGGCTCCGGCACCCCGGAATGGGCCGCCGCGGCAAAAAACGGACCGGAGCCGGCACCCCGGAATGGGCCGCCGCGGCAAAAAACGGACCGGGTCCGGCACCCCGGAATGGGCCGCCGCGTCAAAAAACGGACCGGGTCCGGCACCCAGGAATGGGCCGCCGCGGCAAAAAACGGACCGGAGCCGGCACCCCGGAATGGGCCGCCGCGGCAAAAAACGGACCGTCCCTGGCACCCCGGAATGGGCCGCCGCGGCAAAAAACGGACCAGCCCCGGCACCCCGGAATGGGCCGCCGCGGCAAAAAACGGACCGGGTCCGGCACCCCGGAATGGGCCGCCGCGGCAAAAAACGGACCGGCTCCGGCACCCCGGAATGGGCCGCCGCGGCAAAAAACGGACCGGCCCCGGCACACCGGAATGGGCCACCGTGGCAAAAAACGGACCGGCCCCGGCACCCCGGAATGGGCCACCGCGGCAAAAAACGGACCGGGTCCGGCACCCCGGAATGGGCCGCCGCGGCAAAAAACGGACCGGCCCCGGCACCCCGGAATGGGCCGCCGCGGCAAAAAACGGACCGGCCCCGGCACCCCGGAATGGGCCGCCGCGGCAAAAAACGGACCGGCCCCGGCACCCCGGAATGGGCCGCCGCGGCAAAAAACGGACCGGCCCCGGCACCCCGGAATGGGCCACCGTGGCAAAAAAACGGACCGGGTCCGGCACCCCGGAATGGGCCGCCGCGGCAAAAAACGGACCAGCCCCGGCACCCCGGAATGGGACGCCGCGGCAAAAAACGGACCGGCCCCGGCACCCCGGAATGGGCCGCCGCGGCAAAAAACGGACCGGCTCCGGCACCCCGGAATGGGCCGCCGCGGCAAAAAACGGACCGGGTCCGGCACCCCGGAATGGGCCACCGTGGCAAAAAACGGACCGGCCCCGGCACCCCGGAATGGGCCACCGTGGCAAAAAACGGACCGGCCCCGGCACCCCGGAATGGGCCGCCGCGGCAAAAAACGGACCGGGTCCGGCACCCCGGAATGGGCCACCGCGGCAAAAAACGGACCGGCCCCGGCACCCCGGAATGGGCCGCCGCGGCAAAAAACGGACCGGCTCCGGCACCCCGGAATGGGCCGCCGCGGCAAAAAACGGACCGGCGCCGGCACCCCGGAATGGGCCGCCGCGGCAAAAAACGGACCGGCGCCGGCACCCCGGAATGGGCCGCCGCGTCAAAAAACGGACCGGCGCCGGCACCCCAGAATGGGCCGCCGCGGCAAAAAACGGACCGGCCCCGGCACCCCGGAATGGGCCGCCGCGGCAAAAAACGGACCGGCGCCGGCACCCCGGAATGGGCCGCCGCGGCAAAAAACGGACCGGGTCCGGCACCCCGGAATGGGCCGCCGCGGCAAAAAACGGACCGGCGCCGGCACCCCGGAATGGGCCGCCGCGGCAAAAAACGGACCGGCGCCGGCACCCCGGAATGGGCCGCCGCGGCAAAAAACGGACCGGGTCCGGCACCCCGGAATGGGCCGCCGCGGCAAAAAACGGACCGGCTCCGGCACCCCGGAATGGGCCGCCGCGGCAAAAAACGGACCGGGTCCGGCACCCCGGAATGGGCCGCCGCGTCAAAAAACGGACCGGCCCTGGCACCCCGGAATGGGCCGCCGCGGCAAAAAACGGACCGGCCCCGGCACCCCGGAATGGGCCGCCGCGGCAAAAAACGGACCGGAGCCGGCACCCCGGAATGGGCCACCGTGGCAAAAAACGGACCGGGTCCGGCACCCCGGAATGGGCCGCCGCGGCAAAAAACGGACCTGCCCCGGCACCCCGGAATGGGCCGCCGCGTCAAAAAACGGACCGGCCCCGGCACCCCGGAATGGGCCGCCGCGGCAAAAAACGGACCGGCGCCGGCACCCCGGAATGGGCCGCCGCGGCAAAAAACGGACCGGAGCCGGCACCCCGGAATGGGCCGCCGTGGCAAAAAACGGACCGGCTCCGGCACCCCGGAATGGGCCGCCGCGGCAAAAAACGGACCGGGTCCGGCACCCCGGAATGGGCCGCCGCGGCAAAAAACGGACCAGAGCCGGCACCCCGGGATGGGCCGCCGCGTCAAAAAACGGACCAGCCCCGGCACCCCGGAATGGGCCGCCGCAGCAAAAAACGGACCGGCTCCGGCACCCCGGAATGGGCCGCCGTGGCAAAAAACGGACCGGGTCCGGCACCCCGGAATGGGCCGCCGCGGCAAAAAACGGACCGGCCCCGGCACCCCGGAATGGGCCGCCGCGGCAAAAAACGGACCGGCCCCGGCACCCCGGAATGGGCTGCCGCGTCAAAAAACGGACCGGCGCCGGCACCCCGGAATGGGCCGCCGCGGCAAAAAACGGACCGGCGCCGGCACCCCGGAATGGGCCGCCGCGGCAAAAAACCGACCAGCCCCGGCACCCCGGAATGGGCCGCCGCGGCAAAAAACGGACCGGCCCCGGCACCCCGGAATGGGCCGCCGCGGCAAAAAACGGACCGGCTCCGGCACCCCGGAATGGGCTGCCGCGGCAAAAAACGGACCGGAGCCGGCACCCCGGAATGGGCCACCGTGGCAAAAAACGGACCGGCTCCGGCACCCCGGAATGGGCCGCCGCGGCAAAAAACGGACCGGAGCCGGCACCCCGGAATGGGCCGCCGCGGCAAAAAACGGACCGGGTCCGGCACCCCGGAATGGGCCGCCGCGGCAAAAAACGGACCGGGTCCGGCACCCCGGAATGGGCCGCCGCGGCAAAAAACGGACCGGAGCCGGCACCCCGGAATGGGCCGCCGCGGCAAAAAACGGACCGGCCCTGGCACCCCGGAATGGGCCGCCGCGGCAAAAAACGGACCAGCCCCGGCACCCCAGAATGGGCCGCCGCGGCAAAAAACGGACCGGGTCCGGCACCCCGGAATGGGCCGCCGCGGCAAAAAACGGACCGGCTCCGGCACCCCGGAATGGGCCGCCGCGGCAAAAAACGGACCGGCCCCGGCACCCCGGAATGGGCCACCGTGGCAAAAAACGGACCGGCGCCGGCACCCCGGAATGGGCCACCGCGGCAAAAAACGGACCGGGTCCGGCACCCCGGAATGGGCCGCCGCGGCAAAAAACGGACCGGCCCCGGCACCCCGGAATGGGCCGCCGCGGCAAAAAACGGACCGGAGCCGGCACCCCGGAATGGGCCACCGTGGCAAAAAACGGACCGGCTCCGGCACCCCGGAATGGGCCGCCGCGGCAAAAAACGGACCGGAGCCGGCACCCCGGAATGGGCCGCCGCGGCAAAAAACGGACCGGGTCCGGCACCCCGGAATGGGCCGCCGCGTCAAAAAACGGACCGGGTCCGACACCCCGGAATGGGCCGCCGCGGCAAAAAACGGACCGGAGCCGGCACCCCGGAATGGGCCACCGTGGCAAAAAACGGACCGTCCCTGGCACCCCGGAATGGGCCGCCGCGGCAAAAAACGGACCGGCGCCGGCACCCCGGAATGGGCCGCCGCGGCAAAAAACGGACCGGGTCCGGCACCCCGGAATGGGCCGCCGCGGCAAAAAACGGACCGGCTCCGGCACCCCGGAATGGGCCGCCGCGGCAAAAAACGGACCGGCCCCGGCACCCCGGAATGGGCCACCGTGGCAAAAAACGGACCGGCCCCGGCACCCCGGAATGGGCCACCGCGGCAAAAAACGGACCGGGTCCGGCACCCCGGAATGGGCCGCCGCGGCAAAAAACGGACCGGCCCCGGCACCCCGGAATGGGCCGCCGCGGCAAAAAACGGACCGGGTCCGGCACCCCGGAATGGGCCGCCGCGGCAAAAAACGGACCGGGTCCGGCACCCCGGAATGGGCCGCCGCGGCAAAAAACGGACCGGGTCCGGCACCCCGGAATGGGCCACCGTGGCAAAAAAACGGACCGGGTCCGGCACCCCGGAATGGGCCGCCGCGGCAAAAAACGGACCAGCCCCGGCACCCCGGAATGGGCCGCCGCGGCAAAAAACGGACCGGCCCCGGCACCCCGGAATGGGCCGCCGCGGCAAAAAACGGACCGGCTCCGGCACCCCGGAATGGGCCGCCGCGGCAAAAAACGGACCGGCCCCGGCACCCCGGAATGGGCCGCCGTGGCAAAAAACGGACCGGCCCCGGCACCCCGGAATGGGCCGCCGCGGCAAAAAACGGACCGGCCCCGGCACCCCGGAATGGGCCGCCGCGTCAAAAAACGGACCGGGTCCGGCACCCCGGAATGGGCCGCCGTGTCAAAAAACGGACCGGCTCCGGCACCCCGGAATGGGCCGCCGCGGCAAAAAACGGACCGGAGCCGGCACCCCGGAATGGGCCGCCGCGGCAAAAAACGGACCGGCGCCGGCACCCCGGAATGGGCCGCCGTGGCAAAAAACGGACCGGCCCCGGCACCCCGGAATGGGCCGCCGCGTCAAAAAACGGACCGGGTCCGGCACCCCGGAATGGGCCGCCGCGGCAAAAAACGGACCGGCCCCGGCACCCCGGAATGGGCCGCCGCGGCAAAAAACGGACCGGAGCCGGCACCCCGGAATGGGCCGCCGCGGCAAAAAACGGACCGGCTCCGGCACCCCGGAATGGGCCGCCGCGGCAAAAAACGGACCGGGTCCGGCACCCCGGAATGGGCCGCCGCGGCAAAAAACGGACCGGGTCCGGCACCCCGGAATGGGCCGCCGCGGCAAAAAACGGACCGGCCCCGGCACCCCGGAATGGGCCGCCGCGGCAAAAAACGGACCGGCTCCGGCACCCCGGAATGGGCCGCCGCGGCAAAAAACGGACCAGAGCCGGCACCCCGGGATGGGCCGCCGCGTCAAAAAACGGACCGGGTCCGGCACCCCGGAATGGGCCACCGTGGCAAAAAACGGACCGGGTCCGGCACCCCGGAATGGGCCGCCGCGGCAAAAAACGGACCAGCCCCGGCACCCCGGAATGGGCCGCCGCGTCAAAAAACGGACCGGGTCCGGCACCCCGGAATGGGCCGCCGCGGCAAAAAACGGACCGGCTCCGGCACCCCGGAATGGGCCGCCGCGGCAAAAAACGGACCGGCTCCGGCACCCCGGAATGGGCCACCGCGGCAAAAAACGGACCGGCCCCGGCACCCCGGAATGGGCCGCCGCGGCAAAAAACGGACCGGGTCCGGCACCCCGGAATGGGCCGCCGCGGCAAAAAACGGACCGGGTCCGGCACCCCGGAATGGGCCGCCGCGGCAAAAAACGGACCGGCCCCGGCACCCCGGAATGGGCCGCCGCGGCAAAAAACGGACCGGCTCCGGCACCCCGGAATGGGCCGCCGCGGCAAAAAACGGACCGGCCCCGGCACCCCGGAATGGGCCACCGTGGCAAAAAACGGACCGGCTCCGGCACCCCGGAATGGGCCGCCGCGGCAAAAAACGGACCGGGTCCGGCACCCCGGAATGGGCCGCCGCGGCAAAAAACGGACCGGCCCCGGCACCCCGGAATGGGCCACCGTGGCAAAAAAACGGACCGGGTCCGGCACCCCGGAATGGGCCGCCGCGGCAAAAAACGGACCAGCCCCGGCACCCCGGAATGGGCCGCCGCGGCAAAAAACGGACCGGCCCCGGCACCCCGGAATGGGCCGCCGCGGCAAAAAAACGGACCGGCCCCGGCACCCCGGAATGGGCCGCCGCGGCAAAAAACGGACCGGCCCCGGCACCCCGGAATGGGCCACCGTGGCAAAAAACGGACCGGCGCCGGCACCCCGGAATGGGCCACCGCGGCAAAAAACGGACCGGCCCCGGCACCCCGGAATGGGCCGCCGCGGCAAAAAACGGACCGGCTCCGGCACCCCGGAATGGGCCGCCGCGGCAAAAAACGGACCGGAGCCGGCACCCCGGAATGGGCCGCCGTGTCAAAAAACGGACCGGCTCCGGCACCCCGGAATGGGCCGCCGCGGCAAAAAACGGACCGGAGCCGGCACCCCGGAATGGGCCGCCGCGGCAAAAAACGGACCGGCCCCGGCACCCCGGAATGGGCCGCCGCGGCAAAAAACGGACCGGAGCCGGCACCCCGGAATGGGCCGCCGCGGCAAAAAACGGACCGGCGCCGGCACCCCGGAATGGGCCGCCGCGTCAAAAAACGGACCGGCGCCGGCACCCCGGAATGGGCCGCCGCGGCAAAAAACGGACCGGCGCCGGCACCCCGGAATGGGCCGCCGCGGCAAAAAACGGACCGGCCCCGGCACCCCGGAATGGGCCGCCGCGGCAAAAAACGGACCGGAGCCGGCACCCCGGAATGGGCCGCCGCGGCAAAAAACGGACCGGCGCCGGCACCCCGGAATGGGCCGCCGCGGCAAAAAACGGACCGGGTCCGGCACCCCGGAATGGGCCGCCGCGGCAAAAAACGGACCGGCCCCGGCACCCCGGAATGGGCCGCCGCGGCAAAAAACGGACCGGCGCCGGCACCCCGGAATGGGCCGCCGCGGCAAAAAACGGACCGGCGCCGGCACCCCGGAATGGGCCGCCGCGGCAAAAAACGGACCGCGTCCGGCACCCCGGAATGGGCCGCCGCGGCAAAAAACGGACCGGGTCCGGCACCCCGGAATGGGCCGCCGCGGCAAAAAACGGACCGGAGCCGGCACCCCGGAATGGGCCACCGTGGCAAAAAACGGACCGGCTCCGGCACCCCGGAATGGGCCGCCGCGGCAAAAAACGGACCGGCCCCGGCACCCCGGAATGGGCCGCCGCGGCAAAAAACGGACCGGCCCCGGCACCCCGGAATGGGCCGCCGCGGCAAAAAACGGACCGGCTCCGGCACCCCGGAATGGGCCGCCGCGGCAAAAAACGGACCAGAGCCGGCACCCCGGGATGGGCCGCCGCGTCAAAAAACGGACCGGGTCCGGCACCCCGGAATGGGCCGCCGCGGCAAAAAACGGACCGGGTCCGGCACCCCGGAATGGGCCGCCGCGTCAAAAAACGGACCGGCCCCGGCACCCCGGAATGGGCCGCCGCGGCAAAAAACGGACCGGCCCCGGCACCCCGGAATGGGCCGCCGCGTCAAAAAACGGACCGGGTCCGGCACCCCGGAATGGGCCGCCGCGGCAAAAAACGGACCGGGTCCGGCACCCCGGAATGGACCGCCGCGGCAAAAAAACGGACCGGGTCCGGCACCCCGGAATGGGACGCCGCGGCAAAAAACGGACCGGCGCCGGCACCCCGGAATGGGCCGCCGCGGCAAAAAACGGACCGGAGCCGGCACCCCGGAATGGGCCACCGTGGCAAAAAACGGACCGGCTCCGGCACCCCGGAATGGGCCGCCGCGGCAAAAAACGGACCGGAGCCGGCACCCCGGAATGGGCCGCCGCGGCAAAAAACGGACCGGCGCCGGCACCCCGGAATGGGCCGCCGCGGCAAAAAACGGACCGGCGCCGGCACCCCGGAATGGGCCGCCGCGGCAAAAAACGGACCGGCCCCGGCACCCCGGAATGGGCCGCCGCGGCAAAAAACGGACCGGCCCCGGCACCCCGGAATGGGCCGCCGCGGCAAAAAACGGACCAGAGCCGGCACGCCGGAATGGGCCGCCGCGGCAAAAAACGGACCGGGTCCGGCACCCCGGAATGGGCCGCCGCGGCAAAAAACGGACCGGCCCCGGCACCCCGGAATGGGCCGCCGCGGCAAAAAACGGACCGGCTCCGGCACCCCGGAATGGGCCGCCGCGGCAAAAAACGGACCGGCCCCGGCACCCCGGAATGGGCCACCGTGGCAAAAAACGGACCGGCTCCGGCACCCCGGAATGGGCCGCCGCGGCAAAAAACGGACCGGGTCCGGCACCCCGGAATGGGCCGCCGCGGCAAAAAACGGACCGGCGCCGGCACCCCGGAATGGGCCGCCGTGTCAAAAAACGGGCCGGAGCCGGCACCCCGGAATGGGCCGCCGCGGCAAAAAACGGACCGGCCCCGGCACCCCGGAATGGGCCGCCGCGGCATAAAACGGACCGGCGCCGGCACCCTGGAATGGGCCGCCGCGGCAAAAAACGGACCGGCTCTGGCACCCCGGAATGGGCCGCCGCGGCAAAAAACGGACCGGCCCCGGCACCCCGGAATGGGCCGCCGCGGCAAAAAACGGACCGGGTCCGGCACCCCGGAATGGGCCGCCGCGTCAAAAAACGGACCGGCCCCGGCACCCCGGAATGGGCCGCCGCGGCAAAAAACGGACCGGCCCCGGCACCCCGGAATGGGCCGCCGCGTCAAAAAACGGACCGGGTCCGGCACCCCGGAATGGGCCGCCGCGGCAAAAAACGGACCGGCTCTGGCACCCCGGAATGGGCCGCCGCGGCAAAAAACGGACCGGACCTGGCACCCCGGAATGGGCCGCCGCGGCAAAAAACGGACCGGGTCCGGCACCCCGGAATGGGCCGCCGCGGCAAAAAACGGACCGGCCCCGGCACCCCGGAATGGGCCCCCGCGGCAAAAAACGGACCGGCGCCGGCACCCCGGAATGGGCCGCCGCGGCAAAAAACGGACCGGGTCCGGCACCCCGGAATGGACCGCCGCGGCAAAAAAAACGGACCGGGTCCGGCACCCCGGAATGGGACGCCGCGGCAAAAAACGGACCGGCGCCGGCACCCCGGAATGGGCCGCCGCGGCAAAAAACGGACCGGAGCCGGCACCCCGGAATGGGCCACCGTGGCAAAAAACGGACCGGCTCCGGCACCCCGGAATGGGCCGCCGCGGCAAAAAACGGACCGGAGCCGGCACCCCGGAATGGGCCGCCGCGGCAAAAAACGGACCGGCGCCGGCACCCCGGAATGGGCCGCCGCGGCAAAAAACGGACCGGCGCCGGCACCCCGGAATGGGCCGCCGCGGCAAAAAACGGACCGGCCCCGGCACCCCGGAATGGGCCGCCGCGGCAAAAAAACGGACCGGGTCCGGCACCCCGGAATGGGCCGCCGCGGCAAAAAACGGACCAGAGCCGGCACGCCGGAATGGGCCGCCGCGTCAAAAAACGGACCAGCGCCGGCACCCCGGAATGGGCCGCCGCGGCAAAAAACGGACCGGCGCCGGCACCCCGGAATGGGACGCCGCGGCAAAAAACGGACCGGCGCCGGCACCCCGGAATGGGCCGCCGCGGCAAAAAACGGACCGGCCCCGGCACCCCGGAATGGGCCGCCGCAGCAAAAAAACGGACCGGGTCCGGCACCCCGGAATGGGCCGCCGCGGCAAAAAAACGGACCGGCTCCGGCACCCCGGAATGGGCCGCCGCGGCAAAAAACGGACCGGGTCCGGCACCCCGGAATGGGCCGCCGCGGCAAAAAACGGACCGGCCCCGGCACCCCGGAATGGGCCGCCGCGGCAAAAAACGGACCGGCTCCGGCACCCCGGAATGGGCCGCCGCGGCAAAAAACGGACCGGGTCCGGCACCCCGGAATGGGCCGCCGCGGCAAAAAACGGACCGGCCCCGGCACCCCGGAATGGGCCGCCGCGGCAAAAAACGGACCGGCCCCGGCACCCCGGAATGGGCCGCCGCGGCAAAAAACGGACCGGCGCCGGCACCCCGGAATGGGCCGCCGCAGCAAAAAACGGACCGGGTCCGGCACCCCGGAATGGGCCGCCGCGGCAAAAAACGGACCGGGTCCGGCACCCCGGAATGGGCCGCCGCGGCAAAAAACGGACCGGCCCCGGCACCCCGGAATGGGCCGCCGCGGCAAAAAACGGACCGGGTCCGGCACCCCGGAATGGGCCGCCGCGGCAAAAAACGGACCGGCCCCGGCACCCCGGAATGGGCCGCCGCGGCAAAAAACGGACCGGCTCCGGCACCCCGGAATGGGCCGCCGCGGCAAAAAACGGACCGGCCCCGGCACCCCGGAATGGGCCGCCGCGGCAAAAAACGGGCCGGAGCCGGCACCCCGGAATGGGCCGCCGCGGCAAAAAACGGACCGGCTCCGGCACCCCGGAATGGGCCGTCGCGGCAAAAAACGGACCAGCCCCGGCACCCCGGAATGGGCCACCGCGGCAAAAAACGGACCGGCCCCGGCACCCCGGAATGGGCCGCCGCGGCAAAAAACGGACCGGCTCCGGCACCCCGGAATGGGCCGCCGCGGCAAAAAACGGACCAGAGCCGGCACCCCGGGATGGGCCGCCGCGTCAAAAAACGGACCGGGTCCGGCACCCCGGAATGGGACGCCGCGGCAAAAAAACGGACCGGCCCCGGCACCCCGGAATGGGCCGCCGCGGCAAAAAACGGACCAGCCCCGGCACCCCGGAATGGGCCGCCGCGGCAAAAAACGGACCGGCCCCGGCACCCCGGAATGGGCCGCCGCGGCAAAAAACGGACCGGCTCCGGCACCCCGGAATGGGCCGCCGCGGCAAAAAACGGACCGGCTCCGGCACCCCGGAATGGGCCGCCGCGGCAAAAAACGGACCGGCCCCGGCACCCCGGAATGGGCCACCGCGGCAAAAAACGGACCGGCCCCGGCACCCCGGAATGGGCCGCCGCGGCAAAAAACGGACCGGGTCCGGCACCCCGGAATGGGCCGCCGCGGCAAAAAACGGACCGGTTCCGGCACCCCGGAATGGGCCGCCGCGGCAAAAAACGGACCGGCCCCGGCACCCCGGAATGGGCCGCCGCGGCAAAAAACGGACCGGCTCCGGCACCCCGGAATGGGCCGCCGCGGCAAAAAACGGACCGGCCCCGGCACCCCGGAATGGGCCGCCGCGGCAAAAAACGGACCGGCTCCGGCACCCCGGAATGGGCCGCCGCGGCAAAAAACGGACCAGAGCCGGCACCCCGGGATGGGCCGCCGCGTCAAAAAACGGACCGGGTCCGGCACCCCGGAATGGGACGCCGCGGCAAAAAACGGACCGGCCCCGGCACCCCGGAATGGGCCGCCGCGGCAAAAAACGGACCGGAGCCGGCACCCCGGAATGGGCCGCCGCGGCAAAAAACGGACCGGCGCCGGCACCCCGGAATGGGCCGCCGCGGCAAAAAACGGACCGGCGCCGGCACCCCGGAATGGGCCGCCGCGGCAAAAAACGGACCGGCCCCGGCACCCCGGAATGGGCCGCCGCGGCAAAAAACGGACCGGGTCCGGCACCCCGGAATGGGCCGCCGCGGCAAAAAACGGACCAGAGCCGGCACGCCGGAATGGGCCGCCGCGTCAAAAAACGGACCAGCGCCGGCACCCCGGAATGGGCCGCCGCGGCAAAAAACGGACCGGCGCCGGCACCCCGGAATGGGCCGCCGCGGCAAAAAACGGACCGGTTCCGGCACCCCGGAATGGGCCGCCGCGGCAAAAAACGGACCGGCCCCGGCACCCCGGAATGGGCCGCCGCGGCAAAAAACGGACCGGCTCCGGCACCCCGGAATGGGCCGCCGCGGCAAAAAACGGACCGGCCCCGGCACCCCGGAATGGGCCGCCGCGGCAAAAAACGGACCGGCTCCGGCACCCCGGAATGGGCCGCCGCGGCAAAAAACGGACCAGAGCCGGCACCCCGGGATGGGCCGCCGCGTCAAAAAACGGACCGGGTCCGGCACCCCGGAATGGGACGCCGCGGCAAAAAACGGACCGGCCCCGGCACCCCGGAATGGGCCGCCGCGGCAAAAAACGGACCGGAGCCGGCACCCCGGAATGGGCCGCCGCGGCAAAAAACGGACCGGCGCCGGCACCCCGGAATGGGCCGCCGCGGCAAAAAACGGACCGGCGCCGGCACCCCGGAATGGGCCGCCGCGGCAAAAAACGGACCGGCCCCGGCACCCCGGAATGGGCCGCCGCGGCAAAAAACGGACCGGGTCCGGCACCCCGGAATGGGCCGCCGCGGCAAAAAAACGGACCAGAGCCGGCACGCCGGAATGGGCCGCCGCGTCAAAAAACGGACCAGCGCCGGCACCCCGGAATGGGCCGCCGCGGCAAAAAAACGGACCGGCGCCGGCACCCCGGAATGGGACGCCGCGGCAAAAAACGGACCGGGTCCGGCACCCCGGAATGGGCCGCCGCGGCAAAAAACGGACCGGCCCCGGCACCCCGGAATGGGCCGCCGCGGCAAAAAACGGACCGGCTCCGGCACCCCGGAATGGGCCGCCGCGGCAAAAAACGGGCCGGAGCCGTCACCCCGGAATGGGCCGCCGCGGCAAAAAACGGACCGGCCCCGGCACCCCGGAATGGGCCGCCGCGGCAAAAAACGGGCCGGAGCCGGCACCCCGGAATGGGCCGCCGCGGCAAAAAACGGACCGGCTCCGGCACCCCCGGAATGGGCCGTCGCGGCAAAAAACGGACCAGCCCCGGCACCCCGGAATGGGCCACCGCGGCAAAAAACGGACCGGCCCCGGCACCCCGGAATGGGCCGCCGCGGCAAAAAACGGACCGGCTCCGGCACCCCGGAATGGGCCGCCGCGGCAAAAAACGGACCAGAGCCGGCACCCCGGGATGGGCCGCCGCGTCAAAAAACGGACCGGGTCCGGCACCCCGGAATGGGACGCCGCGGCAAAAAACGGACCGGCCCCGGCACCCCGGAATGGGCCGCCGCGGCAAAAAACGGACCAGCCCCGGCACCCCGGAATGGGCCGCCGCGGCAAAAAACGGACCGGCCCCGGCACCCCGGAATGGGCCGCCGCGGCAAAAAACGGACCGGCTCCGGCACCCCGGAATGGGCCGCCGCGGCAAAAAACGGACCGGCTCCGGCACCCCGGAATGGGCCGCCGCGGCAAAAAACGGACCGGCCCCGGCACCCCGGAATGGGCCACCGCGGCAAAAAACGGACCGGCCCCGGCACCCCGGAATGGGCCGCCGCGGCAAAAAACGGACCGGGTCCGGCACCCCGGAATGGGCCGCCGCGGCAAAAAACGGACCGGTTCCGG
Source organism: Phalacrocorax carbo (assembly GCF_963921805.1). Classification (NCBI taxonomy): domain Eukaryota; kingdom Metazoa; phylum Chordata; class Aves; order Suliformes; family Phalacrocoracidae; genus Phalacrocorax; species Phalacrocorax carbo. The sequence goes on along the minus strand of NW_026990355.1, from coordinate 10,284 downwards.
CACCCCGGAATGGGCCGCCGCGGCAAAAAACGGACCGGCCCCGGCACCCCGGAATGGGCCGCCGCGGCAAAAAACGGACCGGCTCCGGCACCCCGGAATGGGCCGCCGCGGCAAAAAACGGACCGGCCCCGGCACCCCGGAATGGGCCGCCGCGGCAAAAAACGGACCGGCTCCGGCACCCCGGAATGGGCCGCCGCGGCAAAAAACGGACCAGAGCCGGCACCCCGGGATGGGCCGCCGCGTCAAAAAACGGACCGGGTCCGGCACCCCGGAATGGGACGCCGCGGCAAAAAACGGACCGGCCCCGGCACCCCGGAATGGGCCGCCGCGGCAAAAAACGGACCGGAGCCGGCACCCCGGAATGGGCCGCCGCGGCAAAAAACGGACCGGCGCCGGCACCCCGGAATGGGCCGCCGCGGCAAAAAACGGACCGGCGCCGGCACCCCGGAATGGGCCGCCGCGGCAAAAAACGGACCGGCCCCGGCACCCCGGAATGGGCCGCCGCGGCAAAAAACGGACCGGGTCCGGCACCCCGGAATGGGCCGCCGCGGCAAAAAACGGACCAGAGCCGGCACGCCGGAATGGGCCGCCGCGTCAAAAAACGGACCAGCGCCGGCACCCCGGAATGGGCCGCCGCGGCAAAAAACGGACCGGCGCCGGCACCCCGGAATGGGACGCCGCAGCAAAAAACGGACCGGCGCCGGCACCCCGGAATGGGCCGCCGCAGCAAAAAACGGACCGGCCCCGGCACCCCGGAATGGGCCGCCGCAGCAAAAAACGGACCGGGTCCGGCACCCCGGAATGGGCCGCCGCGGCAAAAAACGGACCGGCTCCGGCACCCCGGAATGGGCCGCCGCGGCAAAAAACGGACCGGGTCCGGCACCCCGGAATGGGCCGCCGCGGCAAAAAACGGACCGGCCCCGGCACCCCGGAATGGGCCGCCGCGGCAAAAAACGGACCGGCTCCGGCACCCCGGAATGGGCCGCCGCGGCAAAAAACGGACCGGGTCCGGCACCCCGGAATGGGCCGCCGCGGCAAAAAACGGACCGGCCCCGGCACCCCGGAATGGGCTGCCGCGGCAAAAAACGGGCCGGAGCCGGCACCCCGGAATGGGCCGCCGCGGCAAAAAACGGACCGGCTCCGGCACCCCGGAATGGGCCGTCGCGGCAAAAAACGGACCGGCCCTGGCACCCCGGAATGGGCCGCCGCGGCAAAAAACGGACCGGCCCCGACACCCCGGAATGGGCCGCCGCGGCAAAAAACGGACCGGCCCCGACACCCCGGAATGGGCCGCCGCGGCAAAAAACGGACCGGCGCCGGCACCCCGGAATGGGCCGCCGCGGCAAAAAACGGACCGGCGCCGGCACCCCGGAATGGGCCGCCGCGGCAAAAAACGGACCGGCCCCGGCACCCCGGAATGGGCCACCGTGGCAAAAAACGGACCGGCTCCGGCACCCCGGAATGGGCCGCCGCGGCAAAAAACGGACCGGCGCCGGCACCCCGGAATGGGCCGCCGCGGCAAAAAACGGACCGGCGCCGGCACCCCGGAATGGGCCGCCGCGGCAAAAAACGGACCGGCGCCGGCACCCCGGAATGGGCCGCCGCGGCAAAAAACGGACCGGCCCCGTTACCCCGGAATGGGCCGCCGCGGCAAAAAACGGACCGGGTCCGGCACGCCGGAATGGGCCGCCGCGTCAAAAAACGGACCAGAGCCGGCACGCCGGAATGGGCCGCCGCGTCAAAAAACGGACCAGCGCCGGCACCCCGGAATGGGCCGCCGCGGCAAAAAACGGACCGGCCCCGGCACCCCGGAATGGGCCGCCGCGGCAAAAAACGGGCCGGAGCCGGCACCCCGGAATGGGCCGCCGCGGCAAAAAACGGACCGGCCCCGGCACCCCGGAATGGGCCGCCGCGGCAAAAAACGGACCGGCTCCGGCACCCCGGAATGGGCCGCCGCGGCAAAAAACAGACCGGCCCCGGCACCCCGGAATGGGCCGCCGCGGCAAAAAACGGACCGGGTCCGGCACCCCGGAATGGGCCGCCGCGGCAAAAAAACGGACCGGGTCCGGCACCCCGGAATGGGCCGCCGCGGCAAAAAACGGACCGGAGCCGGCACCCCGGAATGGGCCGCCGCGGCAAAAAACGGACCGGCCCCGGCACCCCGGAATGGGCCGCCGCGGCAAAAAACGGGCCGGAGCCGGCACCCCGGAATGGGCCGCCGCGGCAAAAAACGGACCGGCTCCGGCACCCCGGAATGGGCCGTCGCGGCAAAAAACGGACCAGCCCCGGCACCCCGGAATGGGCCACCGCGGCAAAAAACGGACCGGCCCCGGCACCCCGGAATGGGCCGCCGCGGCAAAAAACGGACCGGCTCCGGCACCCCGGAATGGGCCGCCGCGGCAAAAAACGGACCAGAGCCGGCACCCCGGGATGGGCCGCCGCGTCAAAAAACGGACCGGGTCCGGCACCCCGGAATGGGACGCCGCGGCAAAAAACGGACCGGCCCCGGCACCCCGGAATGGGCCGCCGCGGCAAAAAACGGACCAGCCCCGGCACCCCGGAATGGGCCGCCGCGGCAAAAAACGGACCGGCCCCGGCACCCCGGAATGGGCCGCCGCGGCAAAAAACGGACCGGCTCCGGCACCCCGGAATGGGCCGCCGCGGCAAAAAACGGACCGGCCCCGGCACCCCGGAATGGGCCACCGCGGCAAAAAACGGACCGGCCCCGGCACCCCGGAATGGGCCGCCGCGGCAAAAAACGGACCGGGTCCGGCACCCCGGAATGGGCCGCCGCGGCAAAAAACGGACCGGTTCCGGCACCCCGGAATGGGCCGCCGCGGCAAAAAACGGACCGGCCCCGGCACCCCGGAATGGGCCGCCGCGGCAAAAAACGGACCGGGTCCGGCACCCCGGAATGGGCCGCCGCGGCAAAAAACGGACCGGCCCCGGCACCCCGGAATGGGCCGCCGCGGCAAAAAACGGACCGGCTCCGGCACCCCGGAATGGGCCGCCGCGGCAAAAAACGGACCAGAGCCGGCACCCCGGGATGGGCCGCCGCGTCAAAAAACGGACCGGGTCCGGCACCCCGGAATGGGACGCTGCGGCAAAAAACGGACCGGCCCCGGCACCCCGGAATGGGCCGCCGCGGCAAAAAACGGACCAGCCCCGGCACCCCGGAATGGGCCGCCGCGGCAAAAAACGGACCGGCCCCGGCACCCCGGAATGGGCCGCCGCGGCAAAAAACGGACCGGCTCCGGCACCCCGGAATGGGCCGCCGCGGCAAAAAACGGACCGGCCCCGGCACCCCGGAATGGGCCGCCGCGGCAAAAAACGGGCCGGAGCCGGCACCCCGGAATGGGCCGCCGCGGCAAAAAACGGACCGGAGCCGGCACCCCGGAATGGGCCGTCGCGGCAAAAAACGGACCGGGTCCGGCACCCCGGAATGGGCCGCCGCGGCAAAAAACGGACCGGCCCCGACACCCCGGAATGGGCCGCCGCGGCAAAAAACGGACCGGCGCCGGCACCCCGGAATGGGCCGCCGCGGCAAAAAACGGACCGGCGCCGGCACCCCGGAATGGGCCGCCGCGGCAAAAAACGGACCGGAGCCGGCACCCCGGAATGGGCCACCGTGGCAAAAAACGGACCGGCTCCGGCACCCCGGAATGGGCCGCCGCGGCAAAAAACGGACCGGCGCCGGCACCCCGGAATGGGCCGCCGCGGCAAAAAACGGACCGGCGCCGGCACCCCGGAATGGGCCGCCGCGGCAAAAAACGGACCGGGTCCGGCACCCCGGAATGGGCCGCCGCGGCAAAAAACGGACCGGCCCCGGCACCCCGGAATGGGCCGCCGCGGCAAAAAACGGACCGGCCCCGGCACCCCGGAATGGGCCGCCGCGTCAAAAAACGGACCAGAGCCGGCACGCCGGAATGGGACGCCGCGTCAAAAAACGGACCAGCGCCGGCACCCCGGAATGGGCCGCCGCGGCAAAAAACGGACCGGCGCCGGCACCCCGGAATGGGCCGCCGCGGCAAAAAACGGACCGGCGCCGGCACCCCGGAATGGGCCGCCGCAGCAAAAAACGGACCGGCCCCGGCACCCCGGAATGGGCCGCCGCAGCAAAAAACGGACCGGCTCCGGCACCCCGGAATGGGCCGCCGCGGCAAAAAACGGACCGGCTCCGGCACCCCGGAATGGGCCGCCGCGGCAAAAAACGGACCGGCCCCGGCACCCCGGAATGGGCCGCCGCGGCAAAAAACGGACCGGCCCCGGCACCCCGGAATGGGCCGCCGCGGCAAAAAACGGACCGGCCCCGGCACCCCGGAATGGGCCGCCGCGGCAAAAAACGGACCGGCTCCGGCACCCCGGAATGGGCCGCCGCGGCAAAAAACGGACCGGCCCCGGCACCCCGGAATGGGCTGCCGCGGCAAAAAACGGGCCGGAGCCGGCACCCCGGAATGGGCCGCCGCGGCAAAAAACGGACCGGCTCCGGCACCCCGGAATGGGCCGTCGCGGCAAAAAACGGACCGGCCCTGGCACCCCGGAATGGGCCGCCGCGGCAAAAAACGGACCGGCCCCGACACCCCGGAATGGGCCGCCGCGGCAAAAAACGGACCGGCGCCGGCACCCCGGAATGGGCCGCCGCGGCAAAAAACGGACCGGGTCCGGCACCCCGGAATGGGCCGCCGCGGCAAAAAACGGACCGGCCCCGGCACCCCGGAATGGGCCGCCGCGGCAAAAAACGGACCGGCCCCGACACCCCGGAATGGGCCGCCGCGGCAAAAAAACGGACCAGAGCCGGCACGCCGGAATGGGCCGCCGCGTCAAAAAACGGACCACCGCCGGCACCCCGGAATGGGCCGCCGCGGCAAAAAACGGACCGGCGCCGGCACCCCGGAATGGGCCGCCGCGGCAAAAAACGGACCGGCCCCGGCACCCCGGAATGGGCCGCCGCAGCAAAAAACGGACCGGGTCCGGCACCCCGGAATGGGCCGCCGCGGCAAAAAACGGACCGGCTCCGGCACCCCGGAATGGGCCGCCGCGGCAAAAAACGGACCGGCCCCGGCACCCCGGAATGGGCCGCCGCGGCAAAAAACGGACCGGCTCCGGCACCCCGGAATGGGCCGCCGCGGCAAAAAAACGGACCGGCCCCGGCACCCCGGAATGGGCCGCCGCGGCAAAAAACGGACCGGCTCCGGCACCCCGGAATGGGCCGCCGCGGCAAAAAAACGGACCGGGTCCGGCACCCCGGAATGGGCTGCCGCGGCAAAAAACGGGCCGGAGCCGGCACCCCGGAATGGGCCGCCGCGGCAAAAAACGGACCGGCTCCGGCACCCCGGAATGGGCCGCCGCGGCAAAAAACGGACCGGCCCCGGCACCCCGGAATGGGCCACCGTGGCAAAAAACGGACCGGCCCCGGCACCCCGGAATGGGCCACCGCGGCAAAAAACGGACCGGCCCCGGCACCCCGGAATGGGCCGCCGCGGCAAAAAACGGACCGGGTCCGGCACCCCGGAATGGGCCGCCGCGGCAAAAAACGGACCGGGTCCGGCACCCCGGAATGGGCCGCCGCAGCAAAAACGGACCGGGTCCGGGCACCCCGGAATGGGCCGCCGCGGCAAAAAACGGACCGGAGCCGGCACCCCGGAATGGGCCGCCGTGTCAAAAAACGGACCGGATCCGGCACCCCGGAATGGGCCGCCGCGGCAAAAAACGGACCGGAGCCGGCACCCCGGAATGGGCCGCCGCGGCAAAAAACGGACCGGCCCCGGCACCACGGAATGGGCCGCCGCGGCAAAAAACGGACCGGGTCCGGCACCCCGGAATGGGCCGCCGCGGCAAAAAACGGACCGGCCCCGGCACCCCGGAATGGGCCACCGCGGCAAAAAACGGACCGGCCCCGGCACCCCGGAATGGGCCGCCGCGTCAAAAAACGGACCGGCTCCGGCACCCCGGAATGGGCCGCCGCGGCAAAAAACGGACCGGCTCCGGCACCCCGGAATGGGCCGCCGCGGCAAAAAACGGACCGGCTCCGGCACCCCGGAATGGGCCGCCGCGGCAAAAAACGGACCGGGTCCGGCACCCCAGAATGGGCCGCCGCGGCAAAAAACGGACCGGCCCCGGCACCCCGGAATGGGCCGCCGCGGCAAAAAACGGACCGGAGCCGGCACCCCGGAATGGGCCGCCGCGGCAAAAACGGACCGGCTCCGGCACCCCGGAATGGGCCGCCGCGGCAAAAAACGGACCGGCGCCGGCACCCCGGAATGGGCCGCCGCGGCAAAAAACGGACCGGCGCCGGCACCCCGGAATGGGCCGCCGCGGCAAAAAACGGACCGGCTCCGGCACCCCGGAATGGGCCGCCGCGGCAAAAAAACGGACCAGCCCCGGCACCCCGGAATGGGCCGCCGCGGCAAAAAACGGACCAGAGCCGGCCCCCCGGAATGGGCCGCCGCGTCAAAAAACGGACCAGCGCCGGCACCCCGGAATGGGCCGCCGCAGCAAAAAACGGACCGGCTCCGGCACCCCGGAATGGGCCGCCGTGGCAAAAAACGGACCGGGTCCGGCACCCCGGAATGGGCCGCCGTGGCAAAAAACGGACCGGGTCCGGCACCCCGGAATGTGCCGCCGCGGCAAAAAACGGACCGGCCCCGGCACCCCGGAATGGGCCGCCGCGGCAAAAAACGGACCGGCCCCGGCACCCCGGAATGGGCCGCCGCGGCAAAAAACGGACCGGCTCCGGCACCCCGGAATGGGCCGCCGCGGCAAAAAACGGACCGGCCCCGGCACCCCGGAATGGGCCGCCGCGGCAAAAAACGGACCGGCCCCGGCACCCCGGAATGGGCCGCCGCGGCAAAAAACGGACCGGGTCCGGCACCCCGGAATGGGCCGCCGCGGCAAAAAAACGGACCGGTTCCGGCACCCCGGAATGGGCCGCCGCGGCAAAAAACGGACCGGCCCCGGCACCCCGGAATGGGCCGCCGCGGCAAAAAAACGGACCGGCTCCGGCACCCCCGGAATGGGCCGCCGCGGCAAAAAACGGACCGGCCCCGGCACCCCGGAATGGGCCGCCGCGGCAAAAAACGGACCGGCTCCGGCACCCCGGAATGGGCCGCCGCGGCAAAAAACGGACCAGAGCCGGCACCCCGGGATGGGCCGCCGCGTCAAAAAACGGACCGGGTCCGGCACCCCGGAATGGGACGCTGCGGCAAAAAACGGACCGGCCCCGGCACCCCGGAATGGGCCGCCGCGGCAAAAAACGGACCAGCCCCGGCACCCCGGAATGGGCCGCCGCGGCAAAAAAACGGACCGGCCCCGGCACCCCGGAATGGGCCGCCGCGGCAAAAAACGGACCGGCTCCGGCACCCCGGAATGGGCCGCCGCGGCAAAAAAACGGACCGGCCCCGGCACCCCGGAATGGGCCGCCGCGGCAAAAAACGGGCCGGAGCCGGCACCCCGGAATGGGCCGCCGCGGCAAAAAACGGACCGGAGCCGGCACCCCGGAATGGGCCGTCGCGGCAAAAAACGGACCGGGTCCGGCACCCCGGAATGGGCCGCCGCGGCAAAAAACGGACCGGCCCCGACACCCCGGAATGGGCCGCCGCGGCAAAAAACGGACCGGCGCCGGCACCCCGGAATGGGCCGCCGCGGCAAAAAACGGACCGGCGCCGGCACCCCGGAATGGGCCGCCGCGGCAAAAAACGGACCGGAGCCGGCACCCCGGAATGGGCCACCGTGGCAAAAAACGGACCGGCTCCGGCACCCCGGAATGGGCCGCCGCGGCAAAAAACGGACCGGCGCCGGCACCCCGGAATGGGCCGCCGCGGCAAAAAACGGACCGGCGCCGGCACCCCGGAATGGGCCGCCGCGGCAAAAAACGGACCGGGTCCGGCACCCCGGAATGGGCCGCCGCGGCAAAAAACGGACCGGCCCCGGCACCCCGGAATGGGCCGCCGCGGCAAAAAACGGACCGGCCCCGGCACCCCGGAATGGGCCGCCGCGTCAAAAAACGGACCAGAGCCGGCACGCCGGAATGGGACGCCGCGTCAAAAAACGGACCAGCGCCGGCACCCCCGGAATGGGCCGCCGCGGCAAAAAACGGACCGGCGCCGGCACCCCGGAATGGGCCGCCGCGGCAAAAAACGGACCGGCGCCGGCACCCCCGGAATGGGCCGCCGCAGCAAAAAACGGACCGGCCCCGGCACCCCGGAATGGGCCGCCGCAGCAAAAAACGGACCGGCTCCGGCACCCCGGAATGGGCCGCCGCGGCAAAAAACGGACCGGCTCCGGCACCCCGGAATGGGCCGCCGCGGCAAAAAACGGACCGGCCCCGGCACCCCGGAATGGGCCGCCGCGGCAAAAAACGGACCGGCCCCGGCACCCCGGAATGGGCCGCCGCGGCAAAAAACGGACCGGCCCCGGCACCCCGGAATGGGCCGCCGCGGCAAAAAACGGACCGGCTCCGGCACCCCGGAATGGGCCGCCGCGGCAAAAAACGGACCGGCCCCGGCACCCCGGAATGGGCCGCCGCGGCAAAAAACGGACCGGGTCCGGCACCCCGGAATGGGCCGCCGCGGCAAAAAACGGACCGGCCCCGGCACCCCGGAATGGGCCGCCGCGGTAAAAAACGGACTTGGTCCGTCACCCCGGAATGGGCCGCCGCAGCAAAAAACGGATCGGAGACGGCACCCCGGAATGGGCCGCCGCGGCAAAAAACGGACCGGGTCCGGCACCCCAGAATGGGCCGCCGCGGCAAAAAACGGACCGGCCCCGGCACCCCGGAATGGGCCGCCGCGGCAAAAAACGGACCGGCGCCGGCACCCCGGAATGGGCCGCCGCGGCAAAAAAACGGACCGGGTCCGGCACCCCGGAATGGGCCGCCGCGGTAAAAAACGGACCGGCCCCGGCACCCCGGAATGGGCCGCTGCGGCAAAAAACGGACCGGCTCCGGCACCCCGGAATGGGCCGCCGCGGCAAAAAACGGACCGGCGCCGGCACCCCGGAATGGGCCGCCGCGGCAAAAAACAGACTTGGTCCGTCACCCCGGAATGGGCCGCCGCGGCAAAAAACGGACCGACTCCGGCACCTCGGAATGGGCCGCCACGTCAAAAACGGAACAATTCCGGCACCCCGGAATGGGCCGCCGCGGCAAAAAACGGACCGGAGCCGGCACCCCGGAATGGGCCGCCGCGGCAAAAAACGGACCGGCGCCGGCACCCCGGAATGGGCCGCCGCGACCAAAAAACGGACCAATTCCTGCACCCCGGCATGGGCCGCTGCGTCAAAAAGCGGACCGGGTCCGGCACCCTGGAATGGTCCGCCGCGGCAAAAAACGGACCGACTCCAGCACCCCGGAATGGGCCGCCGCGGCAAAAAACGGACCGGAGTCAGCAACCCGGAATGGGCCGCCGCGGCAAAAAACGGACCGGAGCCAGCACCCCGGAATGGGCCGCCACGGCAAAAAACGGACCGGCGCCGGCACCCCGGAATGGGCCGCCACGGCAAAAAACGGACCAATTCCGGCACCCCGGAATGGGCCGCCGCGGCAAAAAAACGGACCGGGTCCGGCACCCCGGAATGGGCCGCCACGGCAAAAAACGTACCGGGTCCGGCACCCCGGAATGGGCCGCCGCGGCCAAAAAACGGACCAATTCTGGCACCCCGGAATGGGCCGCCGCGGCAATAAACGGACTTGGTCCGTCACCCCGGAATGGGCCGCCGCGGCAAAAAACGGACCGGCCCCGGCACCCCGGAATGGGCCGCCGCGGCAAAAAAAGGACCGGCCCCGGCACCCCGGAATGGGCCGCCGCGGCAAAAAACGGACCTGCCCCGGCACCCCGGAATTGGCCGCCGCGGCAAAAAACGGACCGGCCCCAGCACCCCGGAATTGGCCGCCGCGGCAAAAAACAGACTTGGTCCGGCACCCCGGAATGGGCCGCCACGGCAAAAAAACGGAACAATTCCGGCACCCCGGAATGGGCCGCCGCAGCAAAAAAACGGAACAATTCCGGCACCCCGGAATGGGCCGCCGCGGCAAAAAACGGACCGGCCCCGGCACCCCGGAATGGGCTGCCGCGGCAAAAAACGGACCGGCCCCGGCACCCCGGAATGGGATGCCGCGGCAAAAAACGGACCGGCCCCGGCACCCCGGCATGGGCCGCCACGGCAAAAAACGGACCGACTCCGGCACCCCGGAATGGGCCGCTGCGGCAAAAAACAGACTTGGTCCGGGCACCCCGGAATGGGCCGCCGCGGCAAAAAACTGTCCGGCAACCGGCACCCCGGAATGGG
>NW_026990354.1:0-44700 GCF_963921805.1 Phalacrocorax carbo | reverse complement strand
ACCGGCGCCGGCCCCCCGGAATGGGCCGCCGCGGCAAAAAACGGACCGGCGCCGGCTCCCCGGAATGGGCCGCCGCGGCAAAAAACGGACCGGAGCCGGCACCCCGGAATGGGCCGCCGCGGCAAAAAACGGACCGGCCCCGGCACCCCGGAATGGGCCGCCGCGGCAAAAAACGGACCGGCCCCGGCACCCTGGAATGGGCCGCCGCGGCAAAAAACGGACCGGCGCCGGCACCCCGGAATGGGCCGCCGCGGCAAAAAACGGACCGGAGCCGGCACCCCGGAATGGGCCGCCGCGGCAAAAAACGGACCGGCTCTGGCACCCCGGAATGGGCCGCCGCGGCAAAAAACGGACCGGCGCCGGCACCCCAGAATGGGCCGCTGCGGCAAAAAACGGACCGGCCCCGGCACCCCGGAATGGGCCGCCGCGGCAAAAAACGGACCGGCGCCGGCCCCCCGGAATGGGCCGCCGCGGCAAAAAACGGACCGGCGCCGGCTCCCCGGAATGGGCCGCCGCGGCAAAAAACGGACCGGAGCCGGCACCCCGGAATGGGCCGCCGCGGCAAAAAACGGACCGGCGCCGGCACCCCGGAATGGGCCGCCGCGGCAAAAAACGGACCGGAGCCGGCACCCCGGAATGGGCCGCCGCGTCAAAAAACGGACCGGCGCCGGCACCCCGGAATGGGCCGCCGCGGCAAAAAACGGACCGGCCCCGGCACCCCGGAATGGGCCGCCGCGGCAAAAAACGGGCCGGAGCCGGCACCCCGGAATGGGCTGCCGTGGCAAAAAACGGACCGGCCCCGGCACCCCGGAATGGGCCGCCGCGGCAAAAAACGGACCGGCCCCGGCACCCCGGAATGGGCCGCCGTGGCAAAAAACGGACCGGCCCCGGCACCCCGGAATGGGCCGCCGCGGCAAAAAACGGACCGGCCCCGGCACCCTGGAATGGGCCGCCGCGGCAAAAAACGGACCGGCGCCGGCACCCCGGAATGGGCCGCCGCGGCAAAAAACGGACCGGGTCCGGCACCCTGGAATGGGCTGCCGCGGCAAAAAACGGACCGGAGCCGGCACCCCGGAATGGGCCGCCGCGGCAAAAAACGGACCGGCTCTGGCACCCCGGAATGGGCCGCCGCGGCAAAAAACGGACCGGCCCCGGCACCCCGGAATGGGCCGCCGCGGCAAAAAACGGACCGGCGCCGGCACCCCGGAATGGGCCGCCGCGGCAAAAAACGGACCGGGTCCGGCACCCCGGAATGGGCCGCCGCGGCAAAAAACGGACCGGCGCCGGCTCCCCGGAATGGGCCGCCGCGGCAAAAAACGGACCGGGTCTGGCACCCTGGAATGGGCCGCCGCGGCAAAAAACGGACCGGGTCCGGCACCCCGGAATGGGCCGCCGCGGCAAAAAACGGACCGGCTCCGGCACCCCGGAATGGGCCGCCGTGGCAAAAAACGGACCGGGTCCGGCACCCCGGAATGGGCCGCCGCGGCAAAAAACGGACCGGAGCCGGCACCCCGGAATGGGCCGCCGCGGCAAAAAACGGACATGGTCCGGCACCCCGGAATGGGCCGCCGCGGCAAAAAACGGACCGGCCCCGGCACCCCGGAATGGGCCGCCGCGGCAAAAAACGGGCCGGAGCCGGCACCCCGGAATGGGCCGCCGCGGCAAAAAACGGACTGGAGCCGGCACCCCAGAATGGGCTGCCGCGTCAAAAAACGGACCGGCGCCGGCACCCCGGAATGGGCCGCCGCGGCAAAAAACGGACCGGCCCCGGCACCCCGGAATGGGCCGCCGCGGCAAAAAACGGACCGGGGCCGGCACCCCGGAATGGGCCGCCGCGGCAAAAAACGGACCGGCCCCGGCACCCTGGAATGGGCCGCCGCGGCAAAAAACGGACCGGCGCCGGCACCCCGGAATGGGCCGCCGCGGCAAAAAACGGACCGGCTCCGGCACCCCGGAATGGGCCGCCGCGGCAAAAAACGGACCGGCGCCGGCACCCCGGAATGGGCCGCCGCGGCAAAAAACGGACCGGCGCCGGCACCCCGGAATGGGCCGCCGCAGCAAAAAACGGACCGGGTCCGGCACCCCGGAATGGGCCGCCGCGGCAAAAAACGGACCGGGTCCGGCACCCTGGAATGGGCCGCCGCGGCAAAAAACGGACCGGCCCCGGCACCCCGGAATGGGCCGCCGCGGCAAAAAACGGACCGGCGCCGGCCCCCCGGAATGGGCCGCCGCGGCAAAAAACGGACCGGCCCCGGCACCCCGGAATGGGCCGCCGCGGCAAAAAACGGACCGGAGCCGGCACCCCGGAATGGGCCGCCGCAGCAAAAAACGGACCGGAGCCGGCACCCCGGAATGGGCCGCCGCGGCAAAAAACGGACCGGGTCTGGCACCCTGGAATGGGCCGCCGCGGCAAAAAACGGACCGGCTCCGGCACCCCGGAATGGGCCGCCGCGGCAAAAAACGGACCGGCCCCGGCACCCCGGAATGGGCCGCCGCGGCAAAAAACGGACCGGAGCCGGCACCCCGGAATGGGCCGCCGCGGCAAAAAACGGACCGGCGCCGGCACCCCGGAATGGGCCGCCGCGGCAAAAAACGGACCGGGTCCGGCACCCCGGAATGGGCCGCCGCGGCAAAAAACGGACCGGGGCCGGCACCCCGGAATGGGCCGCCGCGGCAAAAAACGGACCGGCGCCGGCACCCCGGAATGGGCCGCCGCGGCAAAAAACGGACCGGGTCCGGCACCCCGGAATGGGCCGCCGCGGCAAAAAACGGACCGGAGCCGGCACCCCGGAATGGGCCGCCGCGGCAAAAAACGGACCGGCGCCGGCACCCCGGAATGGGCCGCCGCGGCAAAAAACGGACCGGCTCTGGCACCCCGGAATGGGCCGCCGCGGCAAAAAACGGACCGGAGCCGGCACCCCGGAATGGGCCGCCGCGGCAAAAAACGGACCGGCGCCGGCACCCCGGAATGGGCCGCCGTGGCAAAAAACGGACCGGGTCCGGCACCCCGGAATGGGCCGCCGCGGCAAAAAACGGACCGGAGCCGGCACCCCGGAATGGGCCGCCGCGGCAAAAAACGGACCGGCTCTGGCACCCCGGAATGGGCCGCCGCGGCAAAAAACGGACCGGAGCCGGCACCCCGGAATGGGCCGCCGCGGCAAAAAACGGACCGGCGCCGGCACCCCGGAATGGGCCGCCGCGGCAAAAAACGGACCGGCCCTGGCACCCCGGAATGGGCCGCCGCGGCAAAAAACGGACCGGAGCCGGCACCCCGGAATGGGCCGCCGCGGCAAAAAACGGACCGGCCCCGGCACCCCGGAATGGGCCGCCGCGGCAAAAAACGGACCGGCCCCGGCACCCCGGAATGGGCCGCCGCGTCAAAAAACGGACCGGCGCCGGCACCCCGGAATGGGCCGCCGCAGCAAAAAACGGACCGGAGCCGGCACCCCGGAATGGGCCGCCGCGGCAAAAAACGGACCGGGTCTGGCACCCTGGAATGGGCCGCCGCGGCAAAAAACGGACCGGCCCCGGCACCCCGGAATGGGCCGCCGCGGCAAAAAACGGACCGGCTCCGGCACCCCGGAATGGGCCGCCGCGGCAAAAAACGGACCGGAGCCGGCACCCCGGAATGGGCCGCCGCGGCAAAAAACGGACCGGAGCCGGCACCCCGGAATGGGCCGCCGCGGCAAAAAACGGACCGGCGCCGGCACCCCGGAATGGGCCGCCGCGGCAAAAAACGGACCGGCCCTGGCACCCCGGAATGGGCCGCCGCGGCAAAAAACGGACCGGCCCCGGCACCCCGGAATGGGCCGCCGTGGCAAAAAACGGACCAGCCCCGGCACCCCGGAATGGGCCGCCGCGGCAAAAAACGGACCGGAGCCGGCACCCCGGAATGGGCCGCCGCGGCAAAAAACGGACCGGCCCCGGCACCCCGGAATGGGCCGCCGCGGCAAAAAACGGACCGGGTCCGGCACCCCGGAATGGGCCGCCGCGGCAAAAAACGGACCGGAGCCGGCACCCCGGAATGGGCCGCCGCGGCAAAAAACGGACCGGAGCCGGCACCCCGGAATGGGCCGCCGCGGCAAAAAACGGACCGGAGCCGGCACCCCGGAATGGGCCGCCGCGGCAAAAAACGGACCGGCCCCGGCACCCCGGAATGGGCCGCCGTGGCAAAAAACGGACCAGCCCCGGCACCCCGGAATGGGCCGCCGCGGCAAAAAACGGACCGGAGCCGGCACCCCGGAATGGGCCGCCGCGGCAAAAAACGGACCGGCCCCGGCACCCCGGAATGGGCCGCCGCGGCAAAAAACGGACCGGGTCCGGCACCCCGGAATGGGCCGCCGCGGCAAAAAACGGACCGGAGCCGGCACCCCGGAATGGGCCGCCGCGGCAAAAAACGGACCGGAGCCGGCACCCCGGAATGGGCCGCCGCGGCAAAAAACGGACCGGCTCCGGCACCCCGGAATGGGCCGCCGCGGCAAAAAACGGACCGGAGCCGGCACCCCGGAATGGGCCGCCGCGGCAAAAAACGGACCGGGTCTGGCACCCTGGAATGGGCCGCCGCGGCAAAAAACGGACCGGCCCCGGCACCCCGGAATGGGCCGCCGCGGCAAAAAACGGACCGGCTCCGGCACCCCGGAATGGGCCGCCGCGGCAAAAAACGGACCGGCGCCGGCACCCCGGAATGGGCCGCCGCGGCAAAAAACGGACCGGCCCCGGCACCCCGGAATGGGCCGCCGCGGCAAAAAACGGACCGGAGCCGGCACCCCGGAATGGGCCGCCGCGGCAAAAAACGGACCGGAGCCGGCACCCCGGAATGGGCCGCCGCGGCAAAAAACGGACCGGCCCCGGCACCCCGGAATGGGCCGCCGCGGCAAAAAACGGACCGGCCCCGGCACCCCGGAATGGGCCGCCGCGTCAAAAAACGGACCGGCCCCGGCAGCCCGGAATGGGCCGCCGCGGCAAAAAACGGACCGGGTCCGGCACCCCGGAATGGGCCGCCGCGGCAAAAAACGGACCGGCCCCGGCACCCCGGAATGGGCCGCCGCGGCAAAAAACGGACCGGCCCCGGCACCCCGGAATGGGCCGCCGCGGCAAAAAACGGACCGGCCCCGGCACCCCGGAATGGGCCGCCGCAGCAAAAAACGGACCGGCCCCGGCACCCCGGAATGGGCCGCCGCGGCAAAAAACGGACCGGAGCCGGCACCCCGGAATGGGCCGCCGCGGCAAAAAACGGGCCGGAGCCGGCACCCCGGAATGGGCCGCCGCGGCAAAAAACGGACTGGAGCCGGCACCCCAGAATGGGCTGCCGCGTCAAAAAACGGACCGGCGCCGGCACCCCGGAATGGGCCGCCGCGGCAAAAAACGGACCGGCCCCGGCACCCCGGAATGGGCCGCCGCGGCAAAAAACGGACCGGGGCCGGCACCCCGGAATGGGCCGCCGCGGCAAAAAACGGACCGGCCCCGGCACCCTGGAATGGGCCGCCGCGGCAAAAAACGGACCGGCGCCGGCACCCCGGAATGGGCCGCCGCGGCAAAAAACGGACCGGCTCCGGCACCCCGGAATGGGCCGCCGCGGCAAAAAACGGACCGGCGCCGGCACCCCGGAATGGGCCGCCGCGGCAAAAAACGGACCGGCGCCGGCACCCCGGAATGGGCCGCCGCAGCAAAAAACGGACCGGGTCCGGCACCCCGGAATGGGCCGCCGCGGCAAAAAACGGACCGGGTCCGGCACCCTGGAATGGGCCGCCGCGGCAAAAAACGGACCGGCCCCGGCACCCCGGAATGGGCCGCCGCGGCAAAAAACGGACCGGCGCCGGCCCCCCGGAATGGGCCGCCGCGGCAAAAAACGGACCGGCCCCGGCACCCCGGAATGGGCCGCCGCGGCAAAAAACGGACCGGAGCCGGCACCCCGGAATGGGCCGCCGCAGCAAAAAACGGACCGGAGCCGGCACCCCGGAATGGGCCGCCGCGGCAAAAAACGGACCGGGTCTGGCACCCTGGAATGGGCCGCCGCGGCAAAAAACGGACCGGCTCCGGCACCCCGGAATGGGCCGCCGCGGCAAAAAACGGACCGGCCCCGGCACCCCGGAATGGGCCGCCGCGGCAAAAAACGGACCGGAGCCGGCACCCCGGAATGGGCCGCCGCGGCAAAAAACGGACCGGCGCCGGCACCCCGGAATGGGCCGCCGCGGCAAAAAACGGACCGGGTCCGGCACCCCGGAATGGGCCGCCGCGGCAAAAAACGGACCGGGGCCGGCACCCCGGAATGGGCCGCCGCGGCAAAAAACGGACCGGCGCCGGCACCCCGGAATGGGCCGCCGCGGCAAAAAACGGACCGGGTCCGGCACCCCGGAATGGGCCGCCGCGGCAAAAAACGGACCGGAGCCGGCACCCCGGAATGGGCCGCCGCGGCAAAAAACGGACCGGCGCCGGCACCCCGGAATGGGCCGCCGCGGCAAAAAACGGACCGGCTCTGGCACCCCGGAATGGGCCGCCGCGGCAAAAAACGGACCGGAGCCGGCACCCCGGAATGGGCCGCCGCGGCAAAAAACGGACCGGCGCCGGCACCCCGGAATGGGCCGCCGTGGCAAAAAACGGACCGGGTCCGGCACCCCGGAATGGGCCGCCGCGGCAAAAAACGGACCGGAGCCGGCACCCCGGAATGGGCCGCCGCGGCAAAAAACGGACCGGCTCTGGCACCCCGGAATGGGCCGCCGCGGCAAAAAACGGACCGGAGCCGGCACCCCAGAATGGGCCGCCGCGGCAAAAAACGGACCGGCGCCGGCACCCCGGAATGGGCCGCCGCGGCAAAAAACGGACCGGCCCTGGCACCCCGGAATGGGCCGCCGCGGCAAAAAACGGACCGGAGCCGGCACCCCGGAATGGGCCGCCGCGGCAAAAAACGGACCGGCCCCGGCACCCCGGAATGGGCCGCCGCGGCAAAAAACGGACCGGCCCCGGCACCCCGGAATGGGCCGCCGCGTCAAAAAACGGACCGGCGCCGGCACCCCGGAATGGGCCGCCGCAGCAAAAAACGGACCGGAGCCGGCACCCCGGAATGGGCCGCCGCGGCAAAAAACGGACCGGGTCTGGCACCCTGGAATGGGCCGCCGCGGCAAAAAACGGACCGGCCCCGGCACCCCGGAATGGGCCGCCGCGGCAAAAAACGGACCGGCTCCGGCACCCCGGAATGGGCCGCCGCGGCAAAAAACGGACCGGAGCCGGCACCCCGGAATGGGCCGCCGCGGCAAAAAACGGACCGGAGCCGGCACCCCGGAATGGGCCGCCGCGGCAAAAAACGGACCGGCGCCGGCACCCCGGAATGGGCCGCCGCGGCAAAAAACGGACCGGCCCTGGCACCCCGGAATGGGCCGCCGCGGCAAAAAACGGACCGGCCCCGGCACCCCGGAATGGGCCGCCGTGGCAAAAAACGGACCAGCCCCGGCACCCCGGAATGGGCCGCCGCGGCAAAAAACGGACCGGAGCCGGCACCCCGGAATGGGCCGCCGCGGCAAAAAACGGACCGGCCCCGGCACCCCGGAATGGGCCGCCGCGGCAAAAAACGGACCGGGTCCGGCACCCCGGAATGGGCCGCCGCGGCAAAAAACGGACCGGAGCCGGCACCCCGGAATGGGCCGCCGCGGCAAAAAACGGACCGGAGCCGGCACCCCGGAATGGGCCGCCGCAGCAAAAAACGGACCGGAGCCGGCACCCCGGAATGGGCCGCCGCGGCAAAAAACGGACCGGCCCCGGCACCCCGGAATGGGCCGCCGTGGCAAAAAACGGACCAGCCCCGGCACCCCGGAATGGGCCGCCGCGGCAAAAAACGGACCGGAGCCGGCACCCCGGAATGGGCCGCCGCGGCAAAAAAACGGACCGGCCCCGGCACCCCGGAATGGGCCGCCGCGGCAAAAAACGGACCGGGTCCGGCACCCCGGAATGGGCCGCCGCGGCAAAAAAACGGACCGGAGCCGGCACCCCGGAATGGGCCGCCGCGGCAAAAAACGGACCGGAGCCGGCACCCCGGAATGGGCCGCCGCGGCAAAAAACGGACCGGCTCCGGCACCCCGGAATGGGCCGCCGCGGCAAAAAACGGACCGGAGCCGGCACCCCGGAATGGGCCGCCGCGGCAAAAAAACGGACCGGGTCTGGCACCCTGGAATGGGCCGCCGCGGCAAAAAACGGACCGGCCCCGGCACCCCGGAATGGGCCGCCGCGGCAAAAAACGGACCGGCTCCGGCACCCCGGAATGGGCCGCCGCGGCAAAAAACGGACCGGCGCCGGCACCCCGGAATGGGCCGCCGCGGCAAAAAACGGACCGGCCCCGGCACCCCGGAATGGGCCGCCGCGGCAAAAAACGGACCGGAGCCGGCACCCCGGAATGGGCCGCCGCGGCAAAAAACGGACCGGAGCCGGCACCCCGGAATGGGCCGCCGCGGCAAAAAACGGACCGGCCCCGGCACCCCGGAATGGGCCGCCGCGGCAAAAAACGGACCGGCCCCGGCACCCCGGAATGGGCCGCCGCGTCAAAAAACGGACCGGCCCCGGCAGCCCGGAATGGGCCGCCGCGGCAAAAAACGGACCGGGTCCGGCACCCCGGAATGGGCCGCCGCGGCAAAAAACGGACCGGCCCCGGCACCCCGGAATGGGCCGCCGCGGCAAAAAACGGACCGGCCCCGGCACCCCGGAATGGGCCGCCGCGGCAAAAAACGGACCGGCCCCGGCACCCCGGAATGGGCCGCCGCAGCAAAAAACGGACCGGCCCCGGCACCCCGGAATGGGCCGCCGCGGCAAAAAACGGACCGGAGCCGGCACCCCGGAATGGGCCGCCGCGGCAAAAAACGGACCGGAGCCGGCACCCCGGAATGGGCCGCCGCGGCAAAAAACGGACCGGCTCTGGCACCCCGGAATGGGCCGCCGCGGCAAAAAACGGACCGGCGCCGGCACCCCGGAATGGGCCGCCGCGGCAAAAAACGGACCGGCCCCGGCACCCCGGAATGGGCCGCCGCGGCAAAAAACGGACCGGCGCCGGCCCCCCGGAATGGGCCGCCGCGGCAAAAAACGGACCGGCGCCGGCTCCCCGGAATGGGCCGCCGCGGCAAAAAACGGACCGGAGCCGGCACCCCGGAATGGGCCGCCGCGGCAAAAAACGGACCGGCGCCGGCACCCCGGAATGGGCCGCCGCGGCAAAAAACGGACCGGCGCCGGCACCCCGGAATGGGCCGCCGCGGCAAAAAACGGACCGGAGCCGGCACCCCGGAATGGGCCGCCGCGGCAAAAAACGGACCGGAGCCGGCACCCCGGAATGGGCCGCCGCGGCAAAAAACGGACCGGCTCTGGCACCCCGGAATGGGCCGCCGCGGCAAAAAACGGACCGGGTCCGGCACCCCGGAATGGGCCGCCGCGGCAAAAAACGGACCGGGTCCGGCACCCCGGAATGGGCCGCCGCGGCAAAAAACGGACCGGAGCCGGCACCCCGGAATGGGCCGCCGCAGCAAAAAACGGACCGGGTCTGGCACCCTGGAATGGGCCGCCGCGGCAAAAAACGGACCGGGTCTGGCACCCTGGAATGGGCCGCCGCGGCAAAAAATGGACCGGCCCCGGCACCCCGGAATGGGCCGCCGCGGCAAAAAACGGACCGGCCCCGGCACCCCGGAATGGGCCGCCGTGGCAAAAAACGGACCGGGTCCGGCACCCCGGAATGGGCCGCCGCGGCAAAAAACGGACCGGCGCCGGCAGCCCGGAATGGGCCGCCGCGGCAAAAAACGGACCGGAGGCGGCACCCCGGAATGGGCCGCCGCGGCAAAAAACGGACCGGCGCCGGCACCCCGGAATGGGCCGCCGTGGCAAAAAACGGACTGGGTCCGGCACCCCGGAATGGGCCGCCGCGGCAAAAAACGGACCGGGTCCGGCACCCCGGAATGGGCCGCCGCGTCAAAAAACGGACCGGCGCCGGCACCCCGGAATGGGCCGCCGCGGCAAAAAACGGACCGGGTCCGGCACCCCGGAATGGGCCGCCGCGGCAAAAAACGGACCGGCCCCGGCACCCCGGAATGGGCCGCCGCGGCAAAAAAACGGACCGGCCCCGGCACCCTGGAATGGGCCGCCGCGGCAAAAAACGGACCGGCGCCGGCACCCCGGAATGGGCCGCCGCGGCAAAAAACGGACCGGAGCCGGCACCCCGGAATGGGCCGCCGCGGCAAAAAACGGACCGGCTCTGGCACCCCGGAATGGGCCGCCGCGGCAAAAAACGGACCGGCGCCGGCACCCCAGAATGGGCCGCTGCGGCAAAAAACGGACCGGCCCCGGCACCCCGGAATGGGCCGCCGCGGCAAAAAACGGACCGGCGCCGGCCCCCCGGAATGGGCCGCCGCGGCAAAAAACGGACCGGCGCCGGCTCCCCGGAATGGGCCGCCGCGGCAAAAAACGGACCGGAGCCGGCACCCCGGAATGGGCCGCCGCGGCAAAAAACGGACCGGGTCCGGCACCCCGGAATGGGCCGCCGCGGCAAAAAACGGACCGGGTCTGGCACCCTGGAATGGGCCGCCGCGGCAAAAAACGGACCGGCTCCGGCACCCCGGAATGGGCCGCCGCGGCAAAAAACGGACCGGGTCCGGCACCCCGGAATGGGCCGCCGTGGCAAAAAACGGACCGGGTCCGGCACCCCGGAATGGGCCGCCGCGGCAAAAAACGGACCGGAGCCGGCACCCCGGAATGGGCCGCCGCGGCAAAAAACGGACCGGCGCCGGCACCCCGGAATGTGCCGCCGCGGCAAAAAACGGACCGGAGCCGGCACCCCGGAATGGGCCGCCGCGGCAAAAAACGGACCGGCGCCGGCACCCCGGAATGGGCCGCCGCGGCAAAAAACGGACCGGGTCCGGCACCCTGGAATGGGCTGCCGCGGCAAAAAACGGACCGGAGCCGGCACCCCGGAATGGGCCGCCGCGGCAAAAAACGGACCGGCTCTGGCACCCCGGAATGGGCCGCCGCGGCAAAAAACGGACCGGCGCCGGCACCCCGGAATGGGCCGCCGCGGCAAAAAACGGACCGGCGCCGGCACCCCGGAATGGGCCGCCGCGGCAAAAAACGGACCGGGTCCGGCACCCCGGAATGGGCCGCCGCGGCAAAAAACGGACCGGCGCCGGCTCCCCGGAATGGGCCGCCGCGGCAAAAAACGGACCGGCGCCGGCACCCCGGAATGGGCCGCCGCGGCAAAAAACGGACCGGCTCCGGCACCCCGGAATGGGCCGCCGCGGCAAAAAACGGACCGGCGCCGGCACCCCGGAATGGGCCGCCGCGGCAAAAAACGGACCGGCGCCGGCACCCCGGAATGGGCCGCCGCGGCAAAAAACGGACCGGCGCCGGCCCCCCGGAATGGGCCGCCGCGGCAAAAAACGGACCGGCGCCGGCTCCCCGG
Organism: Phalacrocorax carbo; assembly: GCF_963921805.1. Classification (NCBI taxonomy): domain Eukaryota; kingdom Metazoa; phylum Chordata; class Aves; order Suliformes; family Phalacrocoracidae; genus Phalacrocorax; species Phalacrocorax carbo. Next base: position 33,281 of record NW_026990354.1, on the reverse strand, counting down.
AATGGGCCGCCGCGGCAAAAAACGGACCGGAGCCGGCACCCCGGAATGGGCCGCCGCGGCAAAAAACGGACCGGCGCCGGCACCCCGGAATGGGCCGCCGCGGCAAAAAACGGACCGGCGCCGGCACCCCGGAATGGGCCGCCGCGGCAAAAAACGGACCGGAGCCGGCACCCCGGAATGGGCCGCCGCGGCAAAAAACGGACCGGCTCTGGCACCCCGGAATGGGCCGCCGCGGCAAAAAACGGACCGGGTCCGGCACCCCGGAATGGGCCGCCGCGGCAAAAAACGGACCGGGTCCGGCACCCCGGAATGGGCCGCCGCGGCAAAAAACGGACCGGAGCCGGCACCCCGGAATGGGCCGCCGCGGCAAAAAACGGACCGGGTCTGGCACCCTGGAATGGGCCGCCGCGGCAAAAAACGGACCGGGTCTGGCACCCTGGAATGGGCCGCCGCGGCAAAAAATGGACCGGCCCCGGCACCCCGGAATGGGCCGCCGCGGCAAAAAACGGACCGGCTCCGGCAACCCGGAATGGGCCGCCGTGGCAAAAAACGGACCGGGTCCGGCACCCCGGAATGGGCCGCCGCGGCAAAAAACGGACCGGCGCCGGCAGCCCGGAATGGGCCGCCGCGGCAAAAAACGGACCGGAGGCGGCACCCCGGAATGGGCCGCCGCGGCAAAAAACGGACCGGAGCCGGCACCCCGGAATGGGCCGCCGTGGCAAAAAACGGACTGGGTCCGGCACCCCGGAATGGGCCGCCGCGGCAAAAAACGGACCGGGTCCGGCACCCCGGAATGGGCCGCCGCGGCAAAAAACGGACCGGCCCCGGCACCCCGGAATGGGCCGCCGCGGCAAAAAACGGACCGGGTCCGGCACCCCGGAATGGGCCGCCGCGGCAAAAAACGGACCGGCCCCGGCACCCCGGAATGGGCCGCCGCGGCAAAAAACGGACCGGCCCCGGCACCCTGGAATGGGCCGCCGCGGCAAAAAACGGACCGGCGCCGGCACCCCGGAATGGGCCGCCGCGGCAAAAAACGGACCGGAGCCGGCACCCCGGAATGGGCCGCCGCGGCAAAAAACGGACCGGCTCTGGCACCCCGGAATGGGCCGCCGCGGCAAAAAACGGACCGGCGCCGGCACCCCAGAATGGGCCGCTGCGGCAAAAAACGGACCGGCCCCGGCACCCCGGAATGGGCCGCCGCGGCAAAAAACGGACCGGCGCCGGCCCCCCGGAATGGGCCGCCGCGGCAAAAAACGGACCGGCGCCGGCTCCCCGGAATGGGCCGCCGCGGCAAAAAACGGACCGGCCCCGGCACCCCGGAATGGGCCGCCGCGGCAAAAAACGGACCGGCCCCGGCACCCCGGAATGGGCCGCCGCGGCAAAAAACGGACCGGGTCTGGCACCCTGGAATGGGCCGCCGCGGCAAAAAACGGACCGGCTCCGGCACCCCGGAATGGGCCGCCGCGGCAAAAAACGGACCGGCTCCGGCACCCCGGAATGGGCCGCCGTGGCAAAAAACGGACCGGGTCCGGCACCCCGGAATGGGCCGCCGCGGCAAAAAACGGACCGGAGCCGGCACCCCGGAATGGGCCGCCGCGGCAAAAAACGGACCGGCGCCGGCACCCCGGAATGTGCCGCCGCGGCAAAAAACGGACCGGAGCCGGCACCCCGGAATGGGCCGCCGCGGCAAAAAACGGACTGGAGCCGGCACCCCGGAATGGGCCGCCGCGTCAAAAAACGGACCGGCGCCGGCACCCCGGAATGGGCCGCCGCGGCAAAAAACGGACCGGCCCCGGCACCCCGGAATGGGCCGCCGTGGCAAAAAACGGACCGGCCCCGGCACCCCGGAATGGGCCGCCGCGGCAAAAAACGGACCGGCCCCGGCACCCCGGAATGGGCCGCCGCGGCAAAAAACGGACCGGCGCCGGCACCCCGGAATGGGCCGCCGCGGCAAAAAACGGACCGGGTCCGGCACCCTGGAATGGGCTGCCGCGGCAAAAAACGGACCGGAGCCGGCACCCCGGAATGGGCCGCCGCGGCAAAAAACGGACCGGCTCTGGCACCCCGGAATGGGCCGCCGCGGCAAAAAACGGACCGGCGCCGGCACCCCGGAATGGGCCGCCGCGGCAAAAAACGGACCGGCGCCGGCACCCCGGAATGGGCCGCCGCGGCAAAAAACGGACCGGGTCCGGCACCCCGGAATGGGCCGCCGCAGCAAAAAACGGACCGGCGCCGGCTCCCCGGAATGGGCCGCCGCGGCAAAAAACGGACCGGCGCCGGCACCCCGGAATGGGCCGCCGCGGCAAAAAACGGACCGGCTCCGGCACCCCGGAATGGGCCGCCGCGGCAAAAAACGGACCGGCGCCGGCACCCCGGAATGGGCCGCCGCGGCAAAAAACGGACCGGCGCCGGCACCCCGGAATGGGCCGCCGCGGCAAAAAACGGACCGGAGCCGGCACCCCGGAATGGGCCGCCGCGGCAAAAAACGGACCGGCGCCGGCTCCCCGGAATGGGCCGCCGCGGCAAAAAACGGACCGGAGCCGGCACCCCGGAATGGGCCGCCGCGGCAAAAAACGGACCGGCGCCGGCACCCCGGAATGGGCCGCCGCGGCAAAAAACGGACCGGCGCCGGCACCCCGGAATGGGCCGCCGCAGCAAAAAACGGACCGGAGCCGGCACCCCGGAATGGGCCGCCGCGGCAAAAAACGGACCGGAGCCGGCACCCCGGAATGGGCCGCCGCGGCAAAAAACGGACCGGCTCTGGCACCCCGGAATGGGCCGCCGCGGCAAAAAACGGACCGGGTCCGGCACCCCGGAATGGGCCGCCGCGGCAAAAAACGGACCGGGTCCGGCACCCCGGAATGGGCCGCCGCGGCAAAAAACGGACCGGAGCCGGCACCCCGGAATGGGCCGCCGCAGCAAAAAACGGACCGGGTCTGGCACCCTGGAATGGGCCGCCGCGGCAAAAAACGGACCGGGTCTGGCACCCTGGAATGGGCCGCCGCGGCAAAAAATGGACCGGCCCCGGCACCCCGGAATGGGCCGCCGCGGCAAAAAACGGACCGGCTCCGGCAACCCGGAATGGGCCGCCGTGGCAAAAAACGGACCGGGTCCGGCACCCCGGAATGGGCCGCCGCGGCAAAAAACGGACCGGCGCCGGCAGCCCGGAATGGGCCGCCGCGGCAAAAAACGGACCGGAGGCGGCACCCCGGAATGGGCCGCCGCGGCAAAAAACGGACCGGAGCCGGCACCCCGGAATGGGCCGCCGTGGCAAAAAACGGACTGGGTCCGGCACCCCGGAATGGGCCGCCGCGGCAAAAAACGGACCGGGTCCGGCACCCCGGAATGGGCCGCCGCGTCAAAAAACGGACCGGCGCCGGCACCCCGGAATGGGCCGCCGCGGCAAAAAACGGACCGGGTCCGGCACCCCGGAATGGGCCGCCGCGGCAAAAAACGGACCGGCCCCGGCACCCCGGAATGGGCCGCCGCGGCAAAAAACGGACCGGCCCCGGCACCCTGGAATGGGCCGCCGCGGCAAAAAACGGACCGGCGCCGGCACCCCGGAATGGGCCGCCGCGGCAAAAAACGGACCGGAGCCGGCACCCCGGAATGGGCCGCCGCGGCAAAAAACGGACCGGCTCTGGCACCCCGGAATGGGCCGCCGCGGCAAAAAACGGACCGGCGCCGGCACCCCAGAATGGGCCGCTGCGGCAAAAAACGGACCGGCCCCGGCACCCCGGAATGGGCCGCCGCGGCAAAAAACGGACCGGCGCCGGCCCCCCGGAATGGGCCGCCGCGGCAAAAAAACGGACCGGCGCCGGCTCCCCGGAATGGGCCGCCGCGGCAAAAAACGGACCGGAGCCGGCACCCCGGAATGGGCCGCCGCGGCAAAAAACGGACCGGCGCCGGCACCCCGGAATGGGCCGCCGCGGCAAAAAAACGGACCGGGTCTGGCACCCTGGAATGGGCCGCCGCGGCAAAAAACGGACCGGCTCCGGCACCCCGGAATGGGCCGCCGCGGCAAAAAACGGACCGGGTCCGGCACCCCGGAATGGGCCGCCGTGGCAAAAAACGGACCGGGTCCGGCACCCCGGAATGGGCCGCCACGGCAAAAAACGGACCGGAGCCGGCACCCCGGAATGGGCCGCCGCGGCAAAAAACGGACCGGAGCCGGCACCCCGGAATGTGCCGCCGCGGCAAAAAACGGACCGGAGCCGGCACCCCGGAATGGGCCGCCGCGGCAAAAAACGGACTGGAGCCGGCACCCCGGAATGGGCCGCCGCGTCAAAAAACGGACCGGCGCCGGCACCCCGGAATGGGCCGCCGCGGCAAAAAAACGGACCGGCCCCGGCACCCCGGAATGGGCCGCCGTGGCAAAAAACGGACCGGCCCCGGCACCCCGGAATGGGCCGCCGCGGCAAAAAACGGACCGGCCCCGGCACCCTGGAATGGGCCGCCGCGGCAAAAAACGGACCGGCGCCGGCACCCCGGAATGGGCCGCCGCGGCAAAAAACGGACCGGGTCCGGCACCCTGGAATGGGCTGCCGCGGCAAAAAACGGACCGGAGCCGGCACCCCGGAATGGGCCGCCGCGGCAAAAAACGGACCGGCTCTGGCACCCCGGAATGGGCCGCCGCGGCAAAAAACGGACCGGCGCCGGCACCCCGGAATGGGCCGCCGCGGCAAAAAACGGACCGGCGCCGGCACCCCGGAATGGGCCGCCGCGGCAAAAAACGGACCGGGTCCGGCACCCCGGAATGGGCCGCCGCGGCAAAAAACGGACCGGCGCCGGCTCCCCGGAATGGGCCGCCGCGGCAAAAAACGGACCGGCGCCGGCACCCCGGAATGGGCCGCCGCGGCAAAAAACGGACCGGCTCCGGCACCCCGGAATGGGCCGCCGCGGCAAAAAACGGACCGGCGCCGGCACCCCGGAATGGGCCGCCGCGGCAAAAAACGGACCGGGTCCGGCACCCCGGAATGGGCCGCCGCGGCAAAAAACGGACCGGCCCCGGCACCCCGGAATGGGCCGCCGCGGCAAAAAACGGACCGGCCCCGGCACCCCGGAATGGGCCGCCGCGGCAAAAAACGGGCCGGAGCCGGCACCCCGGAATGGGCCGCCGCGGCAAAAAACGGACTGGAGCCGGCACCCCAGAATGGGCCGCCGCGTCAAAAAACGGACCGGCGCCGGCACCCCGGAATGGGCCGCCGCGGCAAAAAACGGACCGGCCCCGGCACCCCGGAATGGGCCGCCGCGGCAAAAAACGGACCGGCCCCGGCACCCCGGAATGGGCCGCCGCGGCAAAAAACGGACCGGCCCCGGCACCCTGGAATGGGCCGCCGCGGCAAAAAACGGACCGGCGCCGGCTCCCCGGAATGGGCCGCCGCGGCAAAAAACGGACCGGCGCCGGCACCCCGGAATGGGCCGCCGCGGCAAAAAACGGACCGGCTCCGGCACCCCGGAATGGGCCGCCGCGGCAAAAAACGGACCGGCGCCGGCACCCCGGAATGGGCCGCCGCGGCAAAAAACGGACCGGCGCTGGCACCCCGGAATGGGCCGCCGCGTCAAAAAACGGACCGGGTCCGGCACCCCGGAATGGGTCGCCGCGGCAAAAAACGGACCGGGTCCGGCACCCTGGAATGGGCCGCCGCGTCAAAAAACGGACCGGCCCCGGCACCCCGGAATGGGCCGCCGCGGCAAAAAACGGACCGGAGCCGGCACCCCGGAATGGGCCGCCGCGGCAAAAAACGGACCGGAGCCGGCACCCCCGGAATGGGCCGCCGCGGCAAAAAACGGACCGGGTCTGGCACCCCGGAATGGGCCGCCGCGGCAAAAAACGGACCGGCTCCGGCACCCCGGAATGGGCCGCCGCGGCAAAAAACGGACCGGCGCCGGCACCCCGGAATGGGCCGCCGCGGCAAAAAACGGACCGGAGCCGGCACCCCGGAATGGGCCGCCGCGGCAAAAAACGGACCGGCGCCGGCACCCCGGAATGGGCCGCCGCGGCAAAAAACGGACCGGCCCCGGCACCCCGGAATGGGCCGCCGCGGCAAAAAACGGACCGGGGCCGGCACCCCGGAATGGGCCGCCGCGGCAAAAAAACGGACCGGCGCCGGCACCCCGGAATGGGCCGCCGCGGCAAAAAACGGACCGGGTCCGGCACCCCGGAATGGGCCGCCGCGGCAAAAAAACGGACCGGAGCCGGCACCCCGGAATGGGCCGCCGCAGCAAAAAACGGACCGGCGCCGGCACCCCGGAATGGGCCGCCGCGGCAAAAAACGGACCGGCCCCGGCACCCCGGAATGGGCCGCCGCGGCAAAAAACGGACCGGGTCCGGCACCCCGGAATGGGCCGCCGCGGCAAAAAACGGACCGGCTCTGGCACCCCGGAATGGGCCGCCGCGGCAAAAAACGGACCGGAGCCGGCACCCCGGAATGGGCCGCCGCAGCAAAAAACGGACCGGAGCCGGCACCCCGGAATGGGCCGCCGCGGCAAAAAACGGACCGGCTCTGGCACCCCGGAATGGGCCGCCGCGGCAAAAAACGGACCGGCGCCGGCACCCCGGAATGGGCCGCCGCGGCAAAAAACGGACCGGGGCCGGCACCCCGGAATGGGCCGCCGCGGCAAAAAACGGACCGGCTCCGGCTCCCCGGAATGGGCCGCCGCGGCAAAAAACGGACCGGAGCCGGCACCCCGGAATGGGCCGCCGCGGCAAAAAACGGACCGGCCCCGGCACCCCGGAATGGGCCGCCGCGGCAAAAAACGGACCGGCCCCGGCACCCCGGAATGGGCCGCCGCGTCAAAAAACGGACCGGCGCCGGCACCCCGGAATGGGCCGCCGCAGCAAAAAACGGACCGGAGCCGGCACCCCGGAATGGGCCGCCGCGGCAAAAAACGGACCGGCCCTGGCACCCTGGAATGGGCCGCCGCGGCAAAAAACGGACCGGAGCCGGCACCCCGGAATGGGCCGCCGCGGCAAAAAACGGACCGGCCCCGGCACCCCGGAATGGGCCGCCGCGTCAAAAAACGGACCGGCGCCGGCACCCCGGAATGGGCCGCCGCGGCAAAAAACGGACCGGCCCCGGCACCCCGGAATGGGCCGCCGCGGCAAAAAACGGACCGGCCCCGGCACCCCGGAATGGGCCGCCGCGGCAAAAAACGGACCGGCCCCGGCACCCCGGAATGGGCCGCCGCGGCAAAAAACGGACCGGCTCCGGCAACCCGGAATGGGCCGCCGCGGCAAAAAACGGACCGGAGCCGGCACCCCGGAATGGGCCGCCGCGGCAAAAAACGGACCGGAGCCGGCACCCCGGAATGGGCCGCCGCGGCAAAAAACGGACCGGCTCCGGCACCCCGGAATGGGCCGCCGCAGCAAAAAACGGACCGGAGCCGGCACCCCGGAATGGGCCGCCGCGGCAAAAAACGGACCGGGTCTGGCACCCTGGAATGGGCCGCCGCGGCAAAAAACGGACCGGCCCCGGCACCCCGGAATGGGCCGCCGCGGCAAAAAACGGACCGGCTCCGGCAACCCGGAATGGGCCGCCGTGGCAAAAAACGGACCGGGTCCGGCACCCCGGAATGGGCCGCCGCGGCAAAAAACGGACCGGCCCCGGCACCCCGGAATGGGCCGCCGCGGCAAAAAACGGACCGGAGCCGGCACCCCGGAATGGGCCGCCGCGGCAAAAAACGGACCGGAGCCGGCACCCCGGAATGGGCCGCCGTGGCAAAAAACGGACCGGAGCCGGCACCCCGGAATGGGCCGCCGCGGCAAAAAACGGACCGGCCCCGGCACCCCGGAATGGGCCGCCGCGTCAAAAAACGGACCGGCCCCGGCAGCCCGGAATGGGCCGCCGCGGCAAAAAACGGACCGGCCCCGGCACCCCGGAATGGGCCGCCGCGGCAAAAAACGGACCGGCCCCGGCACCCCGGAATGGGCCGCCGCGGCAAAAAACGGACCCGCCCCGGCACCCCGGAATGGGCCGCCGCGGCAAAAAACGGACCGGCCCCGGCACCCCGGAATGGGCCGCCGCGGCAAAAAACGGACCGGCCCCGGCACCCTGGAATGGGCCGCCGCGGCAAAAAACGGACCGGCGCCGGCACCCCGGAATGGGCCGCCGCGGCAAAAAACGGACCGGAGCCGGCACCCCGGAATGGGCCGCCGCGGCAAAAAACGGACCGGCTCTGGCACCCCGGAATGGGCCGCCGCGGCAAAAAACGGACCGGCGCCGGCACCCCAGAATGGGCCGCCGCGGCAAAAAACGGACCGGCCCCGGCACCCCGGAATGGGCCGCCGCGGCAAAAAACGGACCGGCGCCGGCACCCCGGAATGGGCCGCCGCGGCAAAAAACGGACCGGAGCCGGCACCCCGGAATGGGCCGCCGCGGCAAAAAACGGACCGGCTCCGGCACCCCGGAATGGGCCGCCGCAGCAAAAAACGGACCGGAGCCGGCACCCCGGAATGGGCCGCCGCGGCAAAAAACGGACCGGGTCTGGCACCCTGGAATGGGCCGCCGCGGCAAAAAACGGACCGGCCCCGGCACCCCGGAATGGGCCGCCGCGGCAAAAAACGGACCGGCTCCGGCAACCCGGAATGGGCCGCCATGGCAAAAAACGGACCGGGTCCGGCACCCCGGAATGGGCCGCCGCGGCAAAAAACGGACCGGCGCCGGCACCCCGGAATGGGCCGCCGCGGCAAAAAACGGACCGGAGCCGGCACCCCGGAATGGGCCGCCGCGGCAAAAAACGGACCGGCCCCGGCACCCCGGAATGGGCCGCCGCGGCAAAAAACGGACCGGCCCCGGCACCCCGGAATGGGCCGCCGCGTCAAAAAACGGACCGGAGCCGGCACCCCGGAATGGGCCGCCGCGGCAAAAAACGGACCGGGTCCGGCACCCCGGAATGGGCCGCCGCGGCAAAAAACGGACCGGCCCCGGCCCCCCGGAATGGGCCGCCGCGGCAAAAAACGGACCGGCCCCGGCACCCCGGAATGGGCCGCCGCGGCAAAAAAACGGACCGGCCCCGGCACCCCGGAATGGGCCGCCGCAGCAAAAAACGGACCGGCGCCGGCACCCCGGAATGGGCCGCCGCGGCAAAAAACGGACCGGAGCCGGCACCCTGGAATGGGCCGCCGCGGCAAAAAACGGACCGCAGCCGGCACCCCGGAATGGGCCGCCGCGGCAAAAAACGGACCGGCCCCGGCACCCCGGAATGGGCCGCCGCGGCAAAAAACGGACCGGCCCCGGCACCCCGGAATGGGCCGCCGCGGCAAAAAACGGACCGGCGCCGGCCCCCCGGAATGGGCCGCCGCGGCAAAAAACGGACCGGGTCTGGCACCCTGGAATGGGCCGCCGCAGCAAAAAACGGACCGGGTCTGGCACCCTGGAATGGGCCGCCGCGGCAAAAAACGGACCGGGTCTGGCACCCTGGAATGGGCCGCCGCGGCAAAAAATGGACCGGCCCCGGCACCCCGGAATGGGCCGCCGCGGCAAAAAACGGACCGGCTCCGGCAACCCGGAATGGGCCGCCGTGGCAAAAAACGGACCGGGTCGGCACCCCGGAATGGGCCGCCGCGGCAAAAACGGACCGGCGCCGGCAGCCCGGAATGGGCCGCCGCAGCAAAAAACGGACCGGGTCCGGCACCCCGGAATGGGCCGCCGCGGCAAAAAACGGACCGGAGCCGGCACCCCGAATGGGCCGCCGTGGCAAAAAACGGACTGGGTCCGGCACCCCGGAATGGGCCGCCGCGGCAAAAAACGGACCGGCTCCGGCACCCCGGTAATGGGCCGCCGCGTCAAAAAACGGACCGGCCCCGGCACCCCGGAATGGGCCGCCGCGTCAAAAAACGGACCGGGTCCGGCACCCCCGGAATGGGCCGCCGCGGCAAAAAACGGACCGGCCCCGGCACCCGGAATGGGCCGCCGCGGCAAAAAACGGACCGGCCCCGGCACCCCGGATTGGGCCGCCGCGGCAAAAAACGGACCGGCTCTGGCACCCCGGAATGGGCCGCCGCGGCAAAAAACGGACCGGCGCCGGCACCCCGGAATGGGCCGCCGCGGCAAAAAACGGACCGGAGCCGGCACCCCGGAATGGGCCGCCGCGGCAAAAAACGGACCGGAGCCGGCACCCCGGAATGGGCCGCCGCGGCAAAAAACGGACCGGCGCCGGCTCCCCGGAATGGGCCGCCGCGGCAAAAAACGGACCGGAGCCGGCACCCCGGAATGGGCCGCCGCGGCAAAAAACGGACCGGAGCCGGCACCCCGGAATGGGCCGCCGCGGCAAAAAAACGGACCGGCCCCGGCACCCCGGAATGGGCCGCCGCGTCAAAAAACGGACCGGCGCCGGCACCCCGGAATGGGCCGCCGCGGCAAAAAACGGACCGGCCCCGGCACCCCGGAATGGGCCGCCGCGGCAAAAAACGGACCGGCCCCGGCACCCCGGAATGGGCCGCCGCGGCAAAAAACGGACCGGCCCCGGCACCCCGGAATGGGCCGCCGCAGCAAAAAACGGACCGGAGCCGGCACCCCCGGAATGGGCCGCCGCAGCAAAAAACGGACCGGGTCCGGCACCCCGGAATGGGCCGCCGCAGCAAAAAACGGACCGGCTCCGGCACCCCGGAATGGGCTGCCGCGGCAAAAAAACGGACCGGCGCCGGCACCCCCGGAATGGGCCGCCGCGGCAAAAAACGGACCGGAGCCGGCACCCCCGGAATGGGCCGCCGCGGCAAAAAACGGACCGGCCCCGGCACCCCGGAATGGGCCGCCGCGGCAAAAAACGGACCGGCTCCGGCAACCCGGAATGGGCCGCCGTGGCAAAAAACGGACCGGGTCCGGCACCCCGGAATGGGCCGCCGCGGCAAAAAAACGGACCGGCCCCGGCACCCCGGAATGGGCCGCCGCGGCAAAAAACGGACCGGAGCCGGCACCCCGGAATGGGCCGCCGCGTCAAAAAACGGACCGGAGCCGGCACCCCGGAATGGGCCACCGTGGCAAAAAACGGACCGGAGCCGGCACCCCGGAATGGGCCGCCGCGGCAAAAAAACGGACCGGCCCCGGCACCCCGGAATGGGCTGCCGCGTCAAAAAACGGACCGGCCCCGGCAGCCCGGAATGGGCCGCCGCGGCAAAAAACGGACCGGGTCCGGCACCCCGGAATGGCCGCCGCGGCAAAAAAACGGACCGGCCCCGGCACCCCGGAATGGGCCGCCGCGGCAAAAAACGGACCCGCCCCGGCACCCCGGAATGGGCCGCCGCGGCAAAAAAACGGACCGGCCCCGGCACCCCGGAATGGGCCGCCGCAGCAAAAAACGGACCGGCCCCGGCACCCTGGAATGGCCGCCGCGGCAAAAAACGGACCGGCGCCGGCACCCCGGAATGGGCCGCCGCGGCAAAAAACGGACCGGAGCCGGCACCCCGGAATGGGCCGCCGCGGCAAAAAACGGACCTGCTCTGGCACCCCGGAATGGGCCGCCGCGGCAAAAAACGGACCGGCGCCGGCACCCCGGAATGGGCCGCCGCGGCAAAAAACGGACCGGCCCCGGCACCCCGGAATGGGCCGCCGCGGCAAAAAACGGACCGGCGCCGGCACCCCCGGAATGGGCCGCCGCGGCAAAAAACGGACCGGAGCCGGCACCCCCGGAATGGGCCGCCGCGGCAAAAAACGGACCGGCTCCGGCACCCCGGAATGGGCCGCCGCGGCAAAAAACGGACCGGAGCCGGCACCCCGGAATGGGCCGCCGCGGCAAAAAAAACGGACCCGGGTCTGGCACCCTGGAATGGGCCGCCGCGGCAAAAAACGGACCGGCCCCGGCACCCCGGAATGGGCCGCCGCGGCAAAAAACGGACCGGCTCCGGCAACCCGGAATGGGCCGCCATGGCAAAAAACGGACCGGGTCCGGCACCCCGGAATGGGCCGCCGCGGCAAAAAAACGGACCGGAGCCGGCACCCCGGAATGGGCCGCCGCGGCAAAAAACGGACTGGAGCCGGCACCCCGGAATGGGCCGCCGCGGCAAAAAACGGACCGGCCCCGGCACCCCGGAATGGGCCGCCGCGGCAAAAAACGGACCGGCCCCGGCACCCCGGAATGGGCCGCCGCGGCAAAAAACGGACCGGCCCCGGCACCCCGGAATGGGCCGCCGCGTCAAAAAACGGACCGGGTCCGGCACCCCGGAATGGGCCGCCGCGGCAAAAAAACGGACCGGGTCCGGCACCCCGGAATGGGCCGCCGCGGCAAAAAACGGACCGGCCCCGGCCCCCCCGGAATGGGCCGCCGCGGCAAAAAACGGACCGGCCCCGGCACCCCGGAATGGGCCGCCGCGGCAAAAAACGGACCGGCCCCGGCACCCCGGAATGGGCCGCCGCAGCAAAAAACGGACCGGCCCCGGCACCCTGGAATGGGCCGCCGCGGCAAAAAACGGACCGGGTCCGGCACCCCGGAATGGGCCGCCGCGGCAAAAAACGGACCGGAGCCGGCACCCTGGAATGGGCCGCCGCGGCAAAAGACGGACCGGCGCCGGCACCCCCCGGAATGGGCCGCCGCGGCAAAAAACGGACCGGCCCCGGCACCCCCGGAATGGGCCGCCGCGGCAAAAAAACGGACCGGCCCCGGCACCCCGGAATGGGCCGCCGCGGCAAAAAAACGGACCGGCGCCGGCCCCCCGGAATGGGCCGCCGCGGCAAAAAACGGACCGGGTCCGGCTCCCCGGAATGGGCCGCCGCGGCAAAAAACGGACCGGAGCCGGCACCCCGGAATGGGCCGCCGCGGCAAAAAACGGACCGGCCCCGGCACCCCGGAATGGGCCGCCGCAGCAAAAAACGGACCGGCGCCGGCACCCCGGAATGGGCCGCCGCGGCAAAAAACGGACCGGAGCCGGCACCCTGGAATGGGCCGCCGCGGCAAAAAACGGACCGGCTCTGGCACCCCGGAATGGGCCGCCGCGGCAAAAAAACGGACCGGCCCCGGCACCCCGGAATGGGCCGCCGCGGCAAAAAACGGACCGGCTCCGGCACCCCGGAATGGGCCGCCGCGGCAAAAAAACGGACCGGAGCCGGCACCCCGGAATGGGCCGCCGCAGCAAAAAACGGACCGGGTCTGGCACCCTGGAATGGGCCGCCGCGGCAAAAAACGGACCGGGTCTGGCACCCTGGAATGGGCCGCCGCGGCAAAAAATGGACCGGCCCCGGCACCCCGGAATGGGCCGCCGCGGCAAAAAACGGACCGGCTCCGGCAACCCGGAATGGGCCGCCGTGGCAAAAAAACGGACCGGGTCCGGCACCCCGGAATGGGCCGCCGCGGCAAAAAACGGACCGGCGCCGGCAGCCCGGAATGGGCCGCCGCGGCAAAAAACGGACCGGGTCCGGCACCCCGGAATGGGCCGCCGCGGCAAAAAACGGACCGGAGCCGGCACCCCGGAATGGGCCGCCGTGGCAAAAAACGGACTGGGTCCGGCACCCCGGAATGGGCCGCCGCGGCAAAAAACGGACCGGAGCCGGCACCCCCGGAATGGGCCGCCGCGTCAAAAAACGGACCGGCCCCGGCACCCCCGGAATGGGCCGCCGCGGCAAAAAACGGACCGGCCCCGGCACCCCGGAATGGGCCGCCGCGGCAAAAAACGGACCGGCCCCGGCACCCCGGATTGGGCCGCCGCGGCAAAAAACGGACCGGCTCTGGCACCCCCGGAATGGGCCGCCGCGGCAAAAAACGGACCGGCGCCGGCACCCCGGAATGGGCCGCCGCGGCAAAAAAACGGACCGGAGAGCCGGCACCCCCGGAATGGGCCGCCGCGGCAAAAAAACGGACCGGAGCCGGCACCCCCGGAATGGGCCGCCGCGGCAAAAAACGGACCGGCGCCGGCTCCCCGGAATGGGCCGCCGCGGCAAAAAACGGACCGGCTCTGGCACCCCGGAATGGGCCGCCGCGGCAAAAAACGGACCGGAGCCGGCACCCCCGGAATGGGCCGCCGCGGCAAAAAACGGACCGGCCCCGGCACCCCGGAATGGGCCGCCGCGTCAAAAAAACGGACCGGCGCCGGCACCCCGGAATGGGCCGCCGCGGCAAAAAACGGACCGGCCCCGGCACCCCGGAATGGGCCGCCGCGGCAAAAAACGGACCGGCGCCGGCACCCCGGAATGGGCCGCCGCGGCAAAAAACGGACCGGCCCCGGCACCCCGGAATGGGCCGCCGCGGCAAAAAACAGACCGGCCCCGGCACCCCGGAATGGGCCGCCGCAGCAAAAAACGGACCGGAGCCGGCACCCCGGAATGGGCCGCCGCAGCAAAAAACGGACCGGGTCCGGCACCCCGGAATGGGCCGCCGCAGCAAAAAACGGACCGGCTCTGGCACCCCGGAATGGGCTGCCGCGGCAAAAAACGGACCGGCGCCGGCACCCCGGAATGGGCCGCCGCGGCAAAAAACGGACCGGAGCCGGCACCCCGGAATGGGCCGCCGCGGCAAAAAACGGACCGGAGCCGGCACCCCGGAATGGGCCGCCGCGGCAAAAAACGGACCGGCCCCGGCACCCCGGAATGGGCCGCCGCGGCAAAAAACGGACCGGCCCTGGCACCCCGGAATGGGCCGCCGCGGCAAAAAACGGACCGGCGCCGGCACCCCGGAATGGGCCGCCGCGGCAAAAAACGGACCGGCGCCGGCACCCCGGAATGGGCCGCCGCGGCAAAAAACGGACCGGCTCCGGCACCCCGGAATGGGCCGCCGCGGCAAAAAACGGACCGGAGCCGGCACCCCGGAATGGGCCGCCGCGGCAAAAAACGGACCGGCCCCGGCACCCCGGAATGGGCCGCCGCGGCAAAAAACGGACCGGCGCCGGCACCCCGGAATGGGCCGCCGCGGCAAAAAACGGACCGGAGACGGCACCCCGGAATGGGCCGCCGCGGCAAAAAACGGACCGGCCCCGGCACCCCGGAATGGGCCGCCGCGGCAAAAAACGGACCGGGTCCGGCACCCCGGAATGGGCCGCCGCGGAAAAAACGGACCGGCCCCGGCACCCCGGAATGGGCCGCCGCGGCAAAAAACGGACCGGCCCCGGCACCCCGGAATGGGCTGCCGCGGCAAAAAACGGACCGGAGCCGGCACCCCGGAATGGGCTGCCGCGGCAAAAAACGGATTGGCTCCGGCACCCCGGAATGGGCCGCCGCGGCAAAAAACGGACCGGCCCCGGCACCCCGGAATGGGCCGCCGCGGCAAAAAACGGACCGGCGCCGGCACCCCGGAATGGGCCGCCGCGGCAAAAAACGGACCGGCGCCGGCACCCCGGAATGGGCCGCCGCGGCAAAAAACGGACCGGCCCCGGCACCCCGGAATGGGCCGCCGCGGCAAAAAACGGACCGGCCCCGGCACCCCGGAATGGGCCGCCGCGGCAAAAAACGGACCGGGTCCGGCACCCCCGGAATGGGCCGCTGCGGCAAAAAACGGACCGGCTCCGGCACCCCGGAATGGGCCGCCGCGGCAAAAAACGGACCGGCGCCGGCACCCCGGAATGGGCCGCCGCGGCAAAAAACGGACCGGAGCCGGCACCCCGGAATGGGCCGCCGCGTCAAAAAACGGACCGGAGCCGGCACCCCGGAATGGGCCGCCGCGGCAAAAAACGGACCGGCCCCGGCACCCCGGAATGGGCCGCCGCGGCAAAAAACGGACCGGAGCCGGCACCCCGGAATGGGCCGCCGCGGCAAAAAAACGGACCGGAGCCGGCACCCCGGAATGGGCCGCCGCGGCAAAAAACGGACCGGCTCCGGCACCCCGGAATGGGCCGCCGCGTCAAAAAACGGACCGGGTCCGGCACCCCGGAATGGGCCGCCGCGGCAAAAAACGGACCGGAGCCGGCACCCCGGAATGGGCCGCCGCGGCAAAAAACGGACCGGCCCCGGCACCCCGGAATGGGCCGCCGCGGCAAAAAACGGACCGGAGCCGGCACCCCGGAATGGGCCGCCGCGGCAAAAAACGGACCGGGTCCGGCACCCCGGAATGGGCCGCCGCGGCAAAAAACGGACCGGCTCCGGCACCCCGGAATGGGCCGCCGCGTCAAAAAACGGACCGGGTCCGCACCCCGGAATGGGCCGCCGCGGCAAAAAACGGACCGGAGCCGGCACCCCGGAATGGGCCGCCGCGGCAAAAAACGGACCGGCCCCGGCACCCCGGAATGGGCCGCCGCGTCAAAAAACGGACCGGGTCCGGCACCCCGGAATGGGCCGCCGCGGCAAAAAACGGACCGGAGCCGGCACCCCGGAATGGGCCGCCGCGGCAAAAAACGGACCGGAGCCGGCCCCCCGGAAAGGGCCGCCGCGGCAAAAAACGGATCAGAGCCGGCACCCCGGAATGGGCCGCCGCGGCAAAAAACGGACCGGCCCCGGCACCCCGGAATGGGCCGCCGCGGCAAAAAACGGACCGGAGCCGGCACCCCGGAATGGGCTGCCGCGGCAAAAAACGGACCGGCCCCGGCACCCCGGAATGGGCCGCCGCGTCAAAAAACGGACCGGCTCCGGCACCCCGGAATGGGCCGCCGCGTCAAAAAACGGACCGGAGCCGGCACCCCGGAATGGGCCGCCGCGGCAAAAAACGGACCGGAGCCGGCACCCCGGAATGGGCTGCCGCGGCAAAAAACGGACCGGCCCCGGCACCCCGGAATGGGCCGCCGCGTCAAAAAACGGACCGGCTCCGGCACCCCGGAATGGGCCGCCGCGTCAAAAAACGGACCGGAGCCGGCACCCCGGAATGGGCCGCCGCGGCAAAAAACGGACCGGGTCCGGCACCCTGGAATGGGCTGCCGCGGCAAAAAACGGACCGGCCCTGGCACCCCGGAATGGGCCGCCGCGGCAAAAAACGGACCGGCTCTGGCACCCCGGAATGGGCCGCCGCGGCAAAAAACGGACCGGCGCCGGCACCCCGGAATGGGCCGCCGCGGCAAAAAACGGACCGGCGCCGGCACCCCGGAATGGGCCGCCGCGGCAAAAAACGGACCGGCCCCGGCACCCCGGAATGGGCCGCCGCGGCAAAAAACGGACCGGCCCCGGCACCCCGGAATGGGCCGCCGCGGCAAAAAACGGACCGGCCCCGGCACCCCGGAATGGGCCGCCGCAGCAAAAAACGGACCGGCCCCGGCACCCTGGAATGGGCCGCCGCGGCAAAAAACGGACCGGCGCCGGCACCCCGGAATGGGCCGCCGCGGCAAAAAACGGACCGGAGCCGGCACCCTGGAATGGGCCGCCGCGGCAAAAAACGGACCGGAGCCGGCACCCCGGAATGGGCCGCCGCGGCAAAAAACGGACCGGCCCCGGCACCCCGGAATGGGCCGCCGCGGCAAAAAACGGACCGGCCCCGGCACCCCGGAATGGGCCGCCGCGGCAAAAAACGGACCGGCGCCGGCCCCCCGGAATGTGCCGCCGCGGCAAAAAACGGACCGGAGCCGGCACCCCGGAATGGGCCGCCGCGGCAAAAAACGGACCGGAGCCGGCACCCCGGAATGGGCCGCCGCGGCAAAAAACGGACCGGCGCCGGCACCCCGGAATGGGCCGCCGCGGCAAAAAACGGACCGGCCCCGGCACCCCGGAATGGGCCGCCGCGGCAAAAAACGGACCGGCGCCGGCACCCCGGAATGGGCCGCCGCAGCAAAAAACGGACCGGCGCCGGCACCCCGGAATGGGCCGCCGCGGCAAAAAACGGACCGGAGCCGGCACCCCGGAATGGGCCGCCGCGGCAAAAAACGGACCGGCTCTGGCACCCCGGAATGGGCCGCCGCGGCAAAAAACGGACCGGCCCCGGCACCCCGGAATGGGCCGCCGCGGCAAAAAACGGACCGGCTCCGGCACCCCGGAATGGGCCGCCGCGGCAAAAAACGGACCGGAGCCGGCACCCCGGAATGGGCCGCCGCAGCAAAAAACGGACCGGGTCTGGCACCCTGGAATGGGCCGCCGCGGCAAAAAACGGACCGGGTCTGGCACCCTGGAATGGGCCGCCGCGGCAAAAAATGGACCGGCCCCGGCACCCCGGAATGGGCCGCCGCGGCAAAAAACGGACCGGCTCCGGCAACCCGGAATGGGCCGCCGTGGCAAAAAACGGACCGGGTCCGGCACCCCGGAATGGGCCGCCGCGGCAAAAAACGGACCGGCGCCGGCACCCCGGAATGGGCCGCCGCGGCAAAAAACGGACCGGGTCCGGCACCCCGGAATGGGCCGCCGCGGCAAAAAACGGACCGGAGCCGGCACCCCGGAATGGGCCGCCGTGGCAAAAAACGGACTGGGTCCGGCACCCCGGAATGGGCCGCCGCGGCAAAAAACGGACCGGAGCCGGCACCCCGGAATGGGCCGCCGCGTCAAAAAACGGACCGGCCCCGGCACCCCGGAATGGGCCGCCGCGTCAAAAAACGGACCGGGTCCGGCACCCCGGAATGGGCCGCCGCGGCAAAAAACGGACCGGCCCCGGCACCCCGGAATGGGCCGCCGCGGCAAAAAACGGACCGGCCCCGGCACCCCGGATTGGGCCGCCGCGGCAAAAAACGGACCGGCTCTGGCACCCCGGAATGGGCCGCCGCGGCAAAAAACGGACCGGCGCCGGCACCCCGGAATGGGCCGCCGCGGCAAAAAACGGACCGGAGCCGGCACCCCGGAATGGGCCGCCGCGGCAAAAAACGGACCGGCGCCGGCACCCCGGAATGGGCCGCCGCGGCAAAAAACGGACCGGCGCCGGCACCCCGGAATGGGCCGCCGCGGCAAAAAACGGACCGGAGCCGGCACCCCGGAATGGGCCGCCGCGGCAAAAAACGGACCGGAGCCGGCACCCCGGAATGGGCCGCCGCGGCAAAAAACGGACCGGCCCCGGCACCCCGGAATGGGCCGCCGCGTCAAAAAACGGACCGGCGCCGGCACCCCGGAATGGGCCGCCGCGGCAAAAAACGGACCGGCCCCGGCACCCCGGAATGGGCCGCCGCGGCAAAAAACGGACCGGCCCCGGCACCCCGGAATGGGCCGCCGCGGCAAAAAACGGACCGGCGCCGGCACCCCGGAATGGGCCGCCGCGGCAAAAAACGGACCGGCCCCGGCACCCCGGAATGGGCCGCCGCAGCAAAAAACGGACCGGAGCCGGCACCCCGGAATGGGCCGCCGCAGCAAAAAACGGACCGGGTCCGGCACCCCGGAATGGGCCGCCGCAGCAAAAAACGGACCGGCTCTGGCACCCCGGAATGGGCTGCCGCGGCAAAAAACGGACCGGCGCCGGCACCCCGGAATGGGCCGCCGCGGCAAAAAACGGACCGGAGCCGGCACCCCGGAATGGGCCGCCGCGGCAAAAAACGGACCGGAGCCGGCACCCCGGAATGGGCCGCCGCGGCAAAAAACGGACCGGCCCCGGCACCCCGGAATGGGCCGCCGCGGCAAAAAACGGACCGGCCCTGGCACCCCGGAATGGGCCGCCGCGGCAAAAAACGGACCGGCGCCGGCACCCCGGAATGGGCCGCCGCGGCAAAAAACGGACCGGCGCCGGCACCCCGGAATGGGCCGCCGCGGCAAAAAACGGACCGGCTCCGGCACCCCGGAATGGGCCGCCGCGGCAAAAAACGGACCGGCTCCGGCACCCCGGAATGGGCCGCCGCGGCAAAAAACGGACCGGAGCCGGCACCCCGGAATGGGCCGCCGCGGCAAAAAACGGACCGGCCCCGGCACCCCGGAATGGGCCGCCGCGGCAAAAAACGGACCGGGTCCGGCACCCCGGAATGGGCCGCCGCGGCAAAAAACGGACCGGCCCCGGCACCCCGGAATGGGCCGCCGCGGCAAAAAACGGACCGGCCCCGGCACCCCGGAATGGGCTGCCGCGGCAAAAAACGGACCGGAGCCGGCACCCCGGAATGGGCTGCCGCGGCAAAAAACGGATTGGCTCCGGCACCCCGGAATGGGCCGCCGCGGCAAAAAACGGACCGGAGCCGGCACCCCGGAATGGGCCGCCGCGGCAAAAAACGGACCGGCGCCGGCACCCCGGAATGGGCCGCCGCGGCAAAAAACGGACCGGCGCCGGCACCCCGGAATGGGCCGCCGCGGCAAAAAACGGACCGGAGCCGGCACCCCGGAATGGGCCGCCGCGGCAAAAAACGGACCGGCCCCGGCACCCCGGAATGGGCCGCCGCGGCAAAAAACGGACCGGGTCCGGCACCCCGGAATGGGCCGCTGCGGCAAAAAACGGACCGGCTCCGGCACCCCGGAATGGGCCGCCGCGGCAAAAAACGGACCAGCGCCGGCACCCCGGAATGGGCCGCCGCGGCAAAAAACGGACCGGCCCCGGCACCCCGGAATGGGCCGCCGCGTCAAAAAACGGACCGGAGCCGGCACCCCGGAATGGGCCGCCGCGGCAAAAAACGGACCGGCCCCGGCACCCCGGAATGGGCCGCCGCGGCAAAAAACGGACCGGAGCCGGCACCCCGGAATGGGCCGCCGCGGCAAAAAACGGACCGGAGCCGGCACCCCGGAATGGGCCGCCGCGGCAAAAAACGGACCGGCTCCGGCACCCCGGAATGGGCCGCCGCGTCAAAAAACGGACCGGCCCCGGCACCCCGGAATGGGCCGCCGCGGCAAAAAACGGACCGGCCCCGGCACCCTGGAATGGGCCGCCGCGGCAAAAAACGGACCGGCCCCGGCACCCCGGAATGGGCCGCCGCGGCAAAAAAACGGACCGGAGCCGGCACCCCGGAATGGGCCGCCGCGGCAAAAAACGGACCGGCGCCGGCACCCCGGAATGGGCCGCCGCGGCAAAAAACGGACCGGCTCCGGCACCCCGGAATGGGCCGCCGCGTCAAAAAACGGACCGGGTCCGGCACCCCGGAATGGGCCGCCGCGGCAAAAAACGGACCGGCCCCGGCACCCCGGAATGGGCCGCCGCGGCAAAAAACGGACCGGCCCCGGCACCCCGGAATGGGCCGCCGCGTCAAAAAACGGACCGGGTCCGGCACCCCGGAATGGGCCGCCGCGGCAAAAAACGGACCGGAGCCGGCACCCCGGAATGGGCCGCCGCGGCAAAAAACGGACCGGAGCCGGCCCCCCGGAAAGGGCCGCCGCGGCAAAAAACGGATCAGAGCCGGCACCCCGGAATGGGCCGCCGCGGCAAAAAACGGACCGGCCCCGGCACCCCGGAATGGGCCGCCGCGGCAAAAAACGGACCGGCCCCGGCACCCCGGAATGGGCCGCCGCGTCAAAAAACGGACCGGCTCCGGCACCCCGGAATGGGCCGCCGCGTCAAAAAACGGACCGGGTCCGGCACCCCGGAATGGGCCGCCGCGGCAAAAAACGGACCGGAGCCGGCACCCCGGAATGGGCTGCCGCGGCAAAAAACGGACCAGAGCCAGCACCCCGGAATGGGCCGCCGCGTCAAAAAACGGACCGGCTCCGGCACCCCGGAATGGGCCGCCGCGTCAAAAAACGGACCGGGTCCGGCACCCCGGAATGGGCCGCCGCGGCAAAAAACGGACCGGCCCCGGCACCCCGGAATGGGCCGCCGCGGCAAAAAACGGACCGGCGCGGGCACCCCGGAATGGGCCGCCGCGGCAAAAAACGGACCGGCCCCGGCACCCCGGAATGGGCCGCCGCGTCAAAAAACAGACCGGCGCCGGCACCCCGGAATGGGCCGCCGCGGCAAAAAACGGACCGGGTCCGGCACCCCGGAATGGGCCGCCGCGGCAAAAAACGGACCGGCTCCGGCACCCCGGAATGGGCCGCCGCGGCAAAAAACGGACCGGAGCCGGCACCCCGGAATGGGCCGCCGCGGCAAAAAACGGACCGGCCCTGGCACCCCGGAATGGGCCGCCGCGGTAAAAAACGGACCGGCCCCGGCACCCCGGAATGGGCCGCCGCGGCAAAAAACGGACCGGAGCCGGCACCCTGGAATGGGCCGCTGCGGCAAAAAACGGACCGGCCCCGGCACCCCGGAATGGGCCGCCGCGGCAAAAAACGGACCGGAGCCGGCACCCCGGAATGGGCCGCCGCGGCAAAAAACGGACCGGGTCCGGCACCCCGGAATGGGCCGCCGCGGCAAAAAACGGACCGGGTCCGGCACCCCGGAATGGGCCGCCGCGGCAAAAAACGGACCGGAGCCGGCACCCCGGAATGGGCCGCCGCGGCAAAAAACGGACCGGCCCCGGCACCCCGGAATGGGCCGCCGCGGCAAAAAACGGACCGGCCCCGGCACCCCGGAATGGGCTGCCGCGGCAAAAAACGGACCGGCCCCGGCACCCCGGAATGGGCCGCCGCGGCAAAAAACGGACCGGCCCCGGCACCCCGGAATGGGCCGCCGCGGCAAAAAACGGACCAGAGCCGGCACCCCGGAATGGGCCGCCGCGGCAAAAAACGGACCGGGTCCGGCACCCCGGAATGGGCTGCCGCGGCAAAAAACGGACCGGCTCCGGCACCCCGGAATGGGCCGCGGCAAAAAACGGACCGGAGCCGGCACCCCGGAATGGGCCGCCGCGGCAAAAAACGGACCGGCGCCGGCACCCCGGAATGGGCTGCCGCGGCAAAAAACGGACCGGCCCCGGCACCCCGGAATGGGCTGCCGCGTCAAAAAACGGACCGGGTCCGGCACCCCGGAATGGGCCGCCGTGTCAAAAAACGGACCGGCCCCGGCACCCCGGAATGGGCCGCCGCGGCAAAAAACGGACCGGGTCCGGCACCCCGGAATGGGCCGCCGCGGCAAAAAACGGACCGGCCCCGGCACCCCGGAATGGGCCGCCGCGTCAAAAAACAGACCGGCGCCGGCACCCCGGAATGGGCCGCCGCGGCAAAAAACGGACCGGCGCCGGCACCCCGGAATGGGCCGCCGCGGCAAAAAACGGACCGGGTCCGGCACCCCGGAATGGGCCGCCGCGGCAAAAAACGGACCGGAGCCGGCCCCCCGGAAAGGGCCGCCGCGTCAAAAAACGGATCAGAGCCGGCACCCCGGAATGGGCCGCCGCGGCAAAAAACGGACCGGCCCCGGCACCCCGGAATGGGCCGCCGCGGCAAAAAACGGACCGGAGCCGGCACCCCGGAATGGGCTGCCGCGGCAAAAAACGGACCGGGTCCGGCACCCCGGAATGGGCCGCCGCGTCAAAAAACGGACCGGGTCCGGCACCCCGGAATGGGCCGCCGCGTCAAAAAACGGACCGGCTCCGGCACCCCGGAATGGGCCGCCGCGTCAAAAAACGGACCGGGTCCGGCACCCCGGAATGGGCCGCCGCGGCAAAAAACGGACCGGAGCCGGCACCCCGGAATGGGCCGCCGCGGCAAAAAACGGACCGGCCCTGGCACCCCGGAATGGGCCGCCGCAGCAAAAAACGGACCGGGTCCGGCACCCCGGAATGGGCCGCCGCGGCAAAAAACGGACCGGAGCCGGCACCCTGGAATGGGCCGCCGCGGCAAAAAACGGACCGGCCCCGGCACCCCGGAATGGGCCGCCGCGGCAAAAAACGGACCGGCTCTGGCACGCCGGAATGGGCCGCCGCGGCAAAAAACGGACCGGCGCCGGCACCCCGGAATGGGCCGCCGCGGCAAAAAACGGACCGGCCCCGGCACCCCGGAATGGGCCGCCGCGGCAAAAAACGGACCGGCGCCGGCACCCCGGAATGGGCCGCCGCGGCAAAAAACGGACCGGCCCTGGCACCCCGGAATGGGCCGCCGCGGCAAAAAACGGACCGGCTCCGGCACCCCGGAATGGGCCGCCGCGGCAAAAAACGGACCGGAGCCGGCCCCCCGGAATGGGCTGCCGCGGCAAAAAACGGACCGGGTCCGGCACCCCGGAATGGGCCGCCGCGGCAAAAAACGGACCGGAGCCGGCACCCCGGAATGGGCCGCCGCGGCAAAAAACGGACCGGCCCTGGCACCCCGGAATGGGCCGCCGCGGCAAAAAACGGACCGGCCCCGGCACCCCGGAATGGGCCGCCGCGGCAAAAAACGGACCGGAGCCGGCACCCTGGAATGGGCCGCTGCGGCAAAAAACGGACCGGCCCCGGCACCCCGGAATGGGCCGCCGCGGCAAAAAACGGACCGGAGCCGGCACCCCGGAATGGGCCGCCGCGGCAAAAAACGGACCGGCCCCGGCACCCCGGAATGGGCCGCCGCGGCAAAAAATGGACCGGCGCCGGCACCCCGGAATGGGCCGCCGCGGCAAAAAACGGACCGGGTCCGGCACCCCGGAATGGGCCGCCGCGGCAAAAAACGGACCGGCCCCGGCACCCCGGAATGGGCCGCCGCGGCAAAAAACGGACCGGCCCCGGCACCCCGGAATGGGCTGCCGCGGCAAAAAACGGACCGGCCCCGGCACCCCGGAATGGGCCGCCGCGGCAAAAAACGGACCGGCCCCGGCACCCCGGAATGGGCCGCCGCGGCAAAAAACGGACCGGGTCCGGCCCCCCGGAATGGGCTGCCGCGGCAAAAAACGGACCGGGTCCGGCACCCCGGAATGGGCTGCCGCGGCAAAAAACGGACCGGCTCCGGCACCCCGGAATGGGCCGCCGCGGCAAAAAAACGGACCGGAGCCGGCACCCCGGAATGGGCCGCCGCGGCAAAAAACGGACCGGCGCCGGCACCCCGGAATGGGCTGCCGCGGCAAAAAACGGACCGGCCCCGGCACCCCGGAATGGGCTGCCGCGTCAAAAAACGGACCGGGTCCGGCACCCCGGAATGGGCCGCCGTGTCAAAAAACGGACCGGCCCCGGCACCCCGGAATGGGCCGCCGCGGCAAAAAACGGACCGGCGCCGGCACCCCGGAATGGGCCGCCGCGGCAAAAAACGGACCGGCCCCGGCACCCCGGAATGGGCCGCCGCGTCAAAAAACAGACCGGCGCCGGCACCCCGGAATGGGCCGCCGCGTCAAAAAACGGACCGGCGCCGGCACCCCGGAATGGGCCGCCGCGGCAAAAAACGGACCGGGTCCGGCACCCTGGAATGGGCCGCCGCGGCAAAAAACGGACCGGCCCCGGCACCCCGGAATGGGCCGCCGCGGCAAAAAACGGATCAGAGCCGGCACCCCGGAATGGGCCGCCGCGGCAAAAAACGGACCGGCCCCGGCACCCCGGAATGGGCCGCCGCGTCAAAAAACGGACCGGAGCCGGCACCCCGGAATGGGCCGCCGCGGCAAAAAACGGACCGGGTCCGGCACCCCGGAATGGGCCGCCGCGGCAAAAAACGGACCGGCCCCGGCACCCCGGAATGGGCCGCCGCGGCAAAAAACGGACCGGGTCCGGCACCCCGGAATGGGCCGCCGCGGCAAAAAACGGACCGTCCCCGGCACCCCGGAATGGGCCGCCGCGGCAAAAAACAGACCGGCCCCGGCACCCCGGAATGGGCCGCCGCGGCAAAAAACGGACCGGAGCCGGCCCCCCGGAAAGGGCCGCCGCGTCAAAAAACGGATCAGAGCCGGCACCCCGGAATGGGCCGCCGCGGCAAAAAACGGACCGGCCCCGGCACCCCGGAATGGGCCGCCGTGGCAAAAAACGGACCGGAGCCGGCACCCCGGAATGGGCTGCCGCGGCAAAAAACGGACCGGGTCCGGCACCCCGGAATGGGCCGCCGCGTCAAAAAACGGACCGGGTCCGGCACCCCGGAATGGGCTGCCGCGGCAAAAAACGGACCGGCTCCGGCACCCCGGAATGGGCCGCCGCGTCAAAAAACGGACCGGGTCCGGCACCCCGGAATGGGCCGCCGCGGCAAAAAACGGACCGGGTCCGGCACCCCGGAATGGGCCGCCGCGGCAAAAAACGGACCGGCCCTGGCACCCCGGAATGGGCCGCCGCAGCAAAAAACGGACCGGGTCCGGCACCCCGGAATGGGCCGCCGCGGCAAAAAACGGACCGGAGCCGGCACCCTGGAATGGGCCGCCGCGGCAAAAAACGGACCGGCCCCGGCACCCCGGAATGGGCCGCCGCGGCAAAAAACGGACCGGCTCTGGCACGCCGGAATGGGCCGCCGCGGCAAAAAACGGACCGGCTCTGGCACGCCGGAATGGGCCGCCGCGGCAAAAAACGGACCGGCCCTGGCACCCCGGAATGGGCCGCCGCGGCAAAAAACGGACCGGCGCCGGCACCCCGGAATGGGCCGCCGCGGCAAAAAACGGACCGGAGCCGGCCCCCCGGAATGGGCTGCCGCGGCAAAAAACGGACCGGGTCCGGCACCCCGGAATGGGCTGCCGCGGCAAAAAACGGACCGGAGCCGGCACCCCGGAATGGGCCGCCGCGGCAAAAAACGGACCGGCCCCGGCACCCCGGAATGGGCCGCCGCGGCAAAAAACGACCGGCGCCGGCACCCCGGAATGGGCCGCCGCGGCAAAAAACGGACCGGGTCCGGCACCCCGGAATGGGCCGCCGCAGCAAAAAACGGACCGGGTCCGGCACCCTGGAATGGGCCGCCGCGGCAAAAAACGGACCGGCGCCGGCACCCCGGAATGGGCCGCCGCGGCAAAAAACGGACCGGAGCCGGCACCCTGGAATGGGCCGCCGCGGCAAAAAACGGACCGGCCCCGGCACCCCGGAATGGGCCGCCGCGGCAAAAAACGGACCGGCCCCGGCACCCCGGAATGGGCCGCCGTGGCAAAAAACGGACCGGCGCCGGCACCCCGGAATGGGCCGCCGCGGCAAAAAACGGACCGGAGCCGGCACCCCGGAATGGGCCGCCGCGGCAAAAAACGGACCAGCGCCCGCACCCCGGAATGGGCCGCCGCGGCAAAAAACGGACCGGCCCCGGCACCCCGGAATGGGCCGCCGCGGCAAAAAACGGACCGGAGCCGGCACCCCGGAATGGGCTGCCGCGGCAAAAAACGGACCGGGTCCGGCACCCCGGAATGGGCCGCCGCGTCAAAAAATGGACCGGCTCCGGCACCCCGGAATGGGTCGCCGCGGCAAAAAACGGACCGGGTCCGGCACCCCGGAATGGGCCGCCGCGTCAAAAAACGGACCGGAGGCGGCACCCCGGAATGGGCCGCCGCGGCAAAAAACGGACCGGCGCCGGCACCCCGGAATGGGCCGCCGCGGCAAAAAACGGACCGGAGCCGGCACCCTGGAATGGGCCGCCGCGGCAAAAAAACGGACCGGAGCCGGCACCCCGGAATGGGTCGCCGCGGCAAAAAACGGACCGGCCCCGGCACCCCGGAATGGGCCGCCGCGGCAAAAAACGGACCGGAGCCGGCACCCCGGAATGGGCCGCCGCGGCAAAAAACGGACCGGCCCCGGCACCCCGGAATGGGCCGCCGCGGCAAAAAACGGACCGGCGCCGGCACCCCGGAATGGGCCGCCGCGGCAAAAAACGGACCGGCCCTGGCACCCCGGAATGGGCCGCCGCGGCAAAAAAACGGACCGGCGCCGGCACCCCGGAATGGGCCGCCGCGGCAAAAAACGGACCGGAGCCGGCCCCCCGGAATGGGCTGCCGCGGCAAAAAACGGACCGGGTCCGGCACCCCGGAATGGGCTGCCGCGGCAAAAAACGGACCGGAGCCGGCACCCCGGAATGGGCCGCCGCGGCAAAAAACGGACCGGCCCCGGCACCCCGGAATGGGCCGCCGCGGCAAAAAACGACCGGCGCCGGCACCCCGGAATGGGCCGCCGCGGCAAAAAACGGACCGGCCCCGGCACCCCGGAATGGGCCGCCGCGGCAAAAAACGGACCGGCCCCGGCACCCCGGAATGGGCCGCCGCGGCAAAAAACGGACCGGCTCCGGCACCCCGGAATGGGCCGCCGCGGCAAAAAACGGACCGGAGCCGGCACCCCGGAATGGGCCGCCGCGTCAAAAAATGGACCGGCTCCGGCACCCCGGAATGGGCCGCCGCGGCAAAAAACGGACCGGGTCCGGCACCCCGGAATGGGCCGCCGTGGCAAAAAACGGACCGGCCCCGGCACCCCGGAATGGGCCGCCGCGGCAAAAAACGGACCGGAGCCGGCACCCCGGAATGGGCCGCCGCGGCAGAAAACGGACCGGCCCCGGCACCCCGGAATGGGCCGCCGCGGCAAAAAACGGACCGGCCCCGGCACCCCGGAATGGGCCGCCGCGGCAAAAAACGGACCGGGTCCGGCACCCCGGAATGGGCCGCCGCGTCAAAAAACGGATCGGCCCCGGCACCCCGGAATGGGCCGCCGCGGCAAAAAACGGACCGCGTCCGGCACCCTGGAATGGGCCGCCGCGGCAAAAAACGGACCGGCGCCGGCACCCCGGAATGGGCCGCCGCGGCAAAAAACGGACCGGAGCCGGCACCCCGGAATGGGCCGCCGCGGCAAAAAACGGACCGGCCCCGGCACCCCGGAATGGGCCGCCGCGGCAAAAAAACGGACCGGCCCCGGCACCCCGGAATGGGCCGCCGCGGCAAAAAACGGACCGGAGCCGGCACCCCGGAATGGGCCGCCGCGGCAAAAAACGGACCGGAGCCGGCACCCCGGAATGGGCTGCCGCGGCAAAAAACGGACCAGGTCCGGCACCCCGGAATGGGCCGCCGTGGCAAAAAACGGACCGGCGCCGGCACCCCGGAATGGGCCGCCGCGGCAAAAAACGGACCGGAGCCGGCCCCCCGGAATGGGCCGCCGCGGCAAAAAACGGACCAGCGCCCGCACCCCGGAATGGGCCGCCGCGTCAAAAAACGGACCGGCCCCGGCACCCCGGAATGGGCCGCCGCGGCAAAAAACGGACCGGAGCCGGCACCCTGGAATGGGCCGCCGCGGCAAAAAACGGACCGGGTCCGGCACCCCGGAATGGGCCGCCGCGTCAAAAAACGGACCGGCTCCGGCACCCCGGAATGGGCCGCCGCGGCAAAAAACGGACCGGGTCCGGCACCCCGGAATGGGCCGCCGCGTCAAAAAATGGACCGGAGCCGGCACCCCGGAATGGGCCGCCGCGGCAAAAAACGGACCGGAGCCGGCACCCCGGAATGGGTCGCCGCGGCAAAAAACGGACCGGCCCCGGCACCCCGGAATGGGCCGCCGCGGCAAAAAACGGACCGGAGCCGGCACCCCGGAATGGGCCGCCGCGGCAAAAAACGGACCGGCCCCGGCACCCCGGAATGGGCCGCCGCGGCAAAAAACGGACCGGCGCCGGCACCCCGGAATGGGCCGCCGCGGCAAAAAACGGACCGGCCCCGGCACCCCGGAATGGGCCGCCGCGGCAAAAAACGGACCGGGTCCGGCACCCCGGAATGGGCCGCCGCGGCAAAAAACGGACCGGCCCCGGCACCCCGGAATGGGCCACCACGGCAAAAAACGGACCGGAGCCGGCACCCCGGAATGGGCCGCTGCGGCAAAAAACGGACCGGGTCCGGCACCCCGGAATGGGCCGCCGCGTCAAAAAACGGACCGGGTCCGGCACCCCGGAATGGGCCGCCGCGGCAAAAAACGGACCGGAGCCGGCACCCCGGAATGGGCCGCCGCGGCAAAAAACGGACCGGCCCCGGCACCCCGGAATGGGCCGCCGCAGCAAAAAACGGACCGGGTCCGGCACCCCGGAATGGGCCGCCGCGGCAAAAAACGGACCGGAGCCGGCACCCCGGAATGGGCCGCCGCGGCAAAAAACGGACCGGCCCCGGCACCCCGGAATGGGCCGCCGCGGCAAAAAACGGACCGGCTCTGGCACCCCGGAATGGGCCGCCGCGGCAAAAAACGGACCGGCCCCGGCACCCCGGAATGGGCCGCCGCGGCAAAAAACGGACCGGCCCCGGCACCCCGGAATGGGCCGCCGCGGCAAAAAACGGACCGGCCCCGGCACCCCGGAATGGGCCGCCGCGGCAAAAAACGGACCGGCGCCGGCACCCCGGAATGGGCCGCCGCGGCAAAAAACGGACCGGAGCCGGCCCCCCGGAATGGGCTGCCGCGGCAAAAAACGGACCGGGTCCGGCACCCCGGAATGGGCCGCCGCGGCAAAAAACGGACCGGAGCCGGCACCCCGGAATGGGCCGCCGCGGCAAAAAACGGACCGGCGCCGGCACCCCGGAATGGGCCGCCGCGGCAAAAAACGACCGGCGCCGGCACCCCGGAATGGGCCGCCGCGGCAAAAAACGGACCGGAGCCGGCACCCCCGGAATGGGCCGCCGCGGCAAAAAACGGACCGGAGCCGGCACCCCAGAATGGGCCGCCGCGGCAAAAAACGGACCGGCGCCGGCACCCCGGAATGGGCCGCCGCGGCAAAAAACGGACCGGCGCCGGCACCCCGGAATGGGCCGCCGCGGCAAAAAACAGACCGGCGCCGGCACCCCGGAATGGGCCGCCGCGGCAAAAAACGGACCGGAGCCGGCACCCCGGAATGGGCCGCCGTGGCAAAAAACGGACCGGGTCCGGCACCCCGGAATGGGCCGCCGCGTCAAAAAATGGACC
Organism: Phalacrocorax carbo; assembly: GCF_963921805.1. Taxonomy (NCBI): domain Eukaryota; kingdom Metazoa; phylum Chordata; class Aves; order Suliformes; family Phalacrocoracidae; genus Phalacrocorax; species Phalacrocorax carbo. Next base: position 2,986 of record NW_026990354.1, on the reverse strand, counting down.
GGCTCCGGCACCCCGGAATGGGCCGCCGCGTCAAAAAACGGACCGGGTCCGGCACCCCGGAATGGGCCGCCGGGTCAAAAAACGGACCGGAGCCGGCACCCCGGAATGGGCCGCCGCGGCAAAAAACGGACCGGCCCCGGCACCCCGGAATGGGCCGCCGCGGCAAAAAACGGACCGGAGCCGGCACCCCGGAATGGGCCGCCGCGGCAAAAAACGGACCGGCCCCGGCACCCCGGAATGGGCCGCCGCGGCAAAAAACGGACCGGCGCCGGCACCCCGGAATGGGCCGCCGCGGCAAAAAACGGACCGGCCCTGGCACCCCGGAATGGGCCGCCGTGGCAAAAAACGGACCGGCGCCGGCACCCCGGAATGGGCCGCTGCGGCAAAAAACGGACCGGGTCCGGCACCCCGGAATGGGCCGCCGCAGCAAAAAAACGGACCGGGTCCGGCACCCCGGAATGGGCCGCCGCGTCAAAAAACGGACCGGGTCCGGCACCCCGGAATGGGCCGCCGCGGCAAAAAACGGACCGGCGCCGGCACCCCGGAATGGGCCGCCGCGGCAAAAAACGGACCGGCCCCGGCACCCCGGAATGGGCCGCCGCAGCAAAAAACGGACCGGGTCCGGCACCCTGGAACGGGCCGCCGCGGCAAAAAACGGACCGGCCCCGGCACCCCGGAATGGGCCGCCGCGGCAAAAAACGGACCGGCTCCGGCACCCCGGAATGGGCCGCCGCGGCAAAAAACGGACCAGCGCCGGCACCCCGGAATGGGCCGCCGCGGCAAAAAACGGACCGGCGCCGGCACCCCGGAATGGGCCGCCGCGGCAAAAAACGGACCGGCGCCGGCACCCCGGAATGGGCCGCCGCGTCAAAAAACAGACCGGCGCCGGCACCCCGGAATGGGCCGCCGCGGCAAAAAACGGACCGGCTCCGGCACCCCGGAATGGGCCGCCGTGGCAAAAAACGGACCGGAGCCGGCACCCCGGAATGGGCCGCCACGGCAAAAAACGGACCGGAGCCGGCACCCCGGAATGGGCCGCCGCGGCAAAAAACGGACCGGCCCCGGCACCCCGGAATGGGCCGCCGCGGCAAAAAACGGACCGGCCCCGGCACCCCGGAATGGGCCGCCGCGGCAAAAAACGGACCGGCGCCGGCACCCCGGAATGGGCCGCCGCGTCAAAAAACGGATCGGCCCCGGCACCCCGGAATGGGCCGCCGCGGCAAAAAACGGACCGGGTCCGGCACCCTGGAATGGGCCGCCGCGGCAAAAAACGGACCGGCGCCGGCACCCCGGAATGGGCCGCCGCGGCAAAAAACGGACCGGGTCCGGCACCCCGGAATGGGCCGCCGCGGTAAAAAACGGACCGGCCCCGGCACCCCGGAATGGGCCGCCGCGGCAAAAAACGGACCGGAGCCGGCACCCCGGAATGGGCCGCCGCGGCAAAAAACGGACCGGCCCCGGCACCCCGGAATGGGCCGCCGCGGCAAAAAACGGACCGGCCCCGGCACCCCGGAATGGGCCGCCGCGGCAAAAAACGGACCGGAGCCGGCACCCCGGAATGGGCCGCCGCGGCAAAAAACGGACCAGCGCCGGCACCCCGGAATGGGCCGCCGCGGCAAAAAACGGACCGGCCCCGGCACCCCGGAATGGGCCGCCGCGGCAAAAAACGGACCGGAGCCGGCACCCCGGAATGGGCCGCCGCGGCAAAAAACGGACCGGGTCCGGCACCCTGGAATGGGCCGCCGCGGCAAAAAACGGACCGGCCCCGGCACCCCGGAATGGGCCGCCGCGTCAAAAAACGGACCGGGTCCGGCACCCCGGAATGGGCCGCCGCGTCAAAAAACGGACCGGAGCCGGCACCCCGGAATGGGCCGCCGCTGCAAAAAACGGACCGGCCCTGGCACCCCGGAATGGGCCGCCGCGGCAAAAAACGGACCGGCGCCGGCACCCCGGAATGGGCCGCCGCGGCAAAAAACGGACCGGCCCTGGCACCCTGGAATGGGCCGCCGCAGCAAAAAACGGACCTGGTCCGGCACCCCGGAATGGGCCGCCGCGGCAAAAAACGGACCGGAGCCGGCACCCCGGAATGGGCCGCCGCGGCAAAAAACGGACCGGAGCCGGCACCCCGGAATGGGCCGCCGCGGCAAAAAACGGACCGGCGCCGGCACCCCGGAATGGGCCGCCGCGGCAAAAAACGGACCGGCGCCGGCACCCCGGAATGGGCCGCCGCGGCAAAAAACGGACCGGCTCCGGCACCCCGGAATGGGCCGCCGCGGCAAAAAACGGACCGGCCCCGGCACCCCGGAATGGGCCGCCGCGGCAAAAAACGGACCGGCGCCGGCACCCCGGAATGGGCCGCCGCGGCAAAAAACGGACCGGCCCCGGCACCCCGGAATGGGCCGCCGCGGCAAAAAACGGACCGGCCCCGGCACCCCGGAATGGGCCGCCGCGGCAAAAAACGGACCGGCCCCGGCACCCCGGAATGGGCCGCCGCGGCAAAAAACGGACCGGGTCCGGCACCCCGGAATGGGCCGCCGCGTCAAAAAATGGACCGGCTCCGGCACCCCGGAATGGGCCGCCGCGGCAAAAAACGGACCGGGTCCGGCACCCCGGAATGGGCCGCCGCGTCAAAAAACGGACCGGCCCCGGCACCCCGGAATGGGCCGCCGCGGCAAAAAACGGACCGGAGCCGGCACCCCGGAATGGGTCGCCGCGGCAAAAAACGGACCGGCCCCGGCACCCCGGAATGGGCCGCCGCGGCAAAAAACGGACCGGAGCCGGCACCCCGGAATGGGCCGCCGCGGCAAAAAACGGACCGGCCCCGGCACCCCGGAATGGGCCGCCGCGGCAAAAAACGGACCGGCCCCGGCACCCCGGAATGGGCCGCCGCGGCAAAAAACGGACCGGCCCCGGCACCCCGGAATGGGCCGCCGCGGCAAAAAACGGACCGGGTCCGGCACCCCGGAATGGGCCGCCGCGGCAAAAA
>NW_026990353.1:0-79000 GCF_963921805.1 Phalacrocorax carbo | reverse complement strand
TCTTAATAAGAACCTCCACCATCAACGCTTTTCCATGTTTTCTAGTTCGAGTTACCTTTTCAAGTTCAAGTTACTTTTGCGTTGAAATGAAATGTTTAATTGATCGTTTGGTGTCATTTCACCTTAACTTAGTCTGAGGGGATCATTAGAACCTTGGTTGCTCTCCCTCCTCCTCTCAGGCTGGGACGTGACACCAACCGTATAAAGTTTGACAAGAGCGAGTGCCTGATTCTCCACTTGGGACCAGATAATCCTGGTTGTATGTACAAACCAGGAGACAAGTGGCTGGAGAGCAGCCCCGTGGAAAGAAATCTGGGGGTGTGAGTTGATGGCAAGTTGACTGTGAGTCAACAGCGTGCCCTGGAACCAAAAGGGCCAACCGTGTCCTGGGGTGCATCAAGCACAGCAGGGCTAGCCAGTTGGGGGAGGTGATGGTTCTAATCTGGTGCACTGGTGTAGCCCCGCCTTGAGTACTGTGTGCACTTTCAGGCACCTCAGTAGAAGGACATCAAAGTATTGAAGTGTGTCCAGAGGAGGGCGACCCAAGATGGTGAAAGGCCTTAGGAGGAGCAGCTGAGATCACTTGGTTTGTTCAGCTTGGAGGAGAGAGGCTGAGGGATGACCTCATAGCAGCCTACAACTTCCTCAAGGGTGGCAGCAGAGGGGGAGGTGCTGATCTCCTCTCTCTGGTGACCAGCGACAGAACATAAGGATATGCAATGAAGCTGTGAGAGGGGAAGTTCAGATTGGACATTAGGAAAAAGGTTCTTCACTGAGAGGGTGGTCGGTCACTGGAACAGGCTCCCCAGCGAAGTGGTCACAACACCAAGCCTGACAGAGTTGAAAGAACATCTGGACGATGCTCTTAGTAGTATGTTTTAGTTTTAGGTAGTCCTGTGAGGAGCAGGGAGTTGGACTCAATAATCCTTATGGGTCCCTTCTAACTTGAGATATTCAATTTTATTGCTGTGCAATACTATAAATGTAACTTTGACAGAAAGAAGCTTTACTTTAAAAGCGTGGGTTGCGTTTTTTTGGGGATTTCTTTTTTTGGGGAGGTTAACCTTTTAACTTGCAGCTTTACTGTAACAGTAAGAAATAATCTACTACATATTTGCAACTGCTTTAGAAAGCTTCAAGGCATAAGCAAAAGTACAGATTAGTGAACATTTAAGTTACATTCCCCCTTGTTCTTTAAGTAAAGGAATACACATAAATGCACTGCACCATAAAGAGAAAATATGGAAAAAAGGGAGAGGCTATTTAAATGAAATAACTTACAGAAATTGTTGCTCTTACTTTCAGTATTGTGCTTAAAGTACTTAAGTCGTGGTAGCACAACCGGCCATTAGGTGTCACTGCTGCTGCTGTGTTTAACATTGGCTTCTACAAATTTTTAAGTAGTACCTACTAAAACATATTACTGTATATGATTGTTTCCAATATGATTTTCATAAAAGGGCTAATATTAGTTCTGTACCAAAGGTACAGAACATCTTCATTTCAAGAGCCATATAAGAAAACAACCAACAAATTTATTATAACTCCCACCAGCATTTTTAATTTTCATTGAGCTTCTTGGCTATCTGCTCAGTTAACAACTGAAAGAACAGTCTTTCAGAAGTCAAATCGGTGAAGTGAGCCTGAGAGTTAGCAGCAAGTACAATCAGAGATACCACACTTGACATTATTCCTTTTTGATTGAAGCTGTTTTAATACCACCTCATTGAGGAAGGGGGAGCGGGGCAGGAATTTTAAGTGAGCCTATGTTACTGCCAGTACTCACCAATTGTTTGAATAATAGCATTCTGGACAATCCTCTCGTCGCTCTCCTTGGAGCTTGTGCTGAAAGTGCCACTCCCTGCTGAACTGCGCCTATCACCCAGCTCAAAGTCAACACTGATGCGTAAGTGCTTCAACAAGGTATTAAAAACCTCCAGAACTGTTGGACCTGAAAACAACACACAACAACGATTGCACCTGTCAAGGGAAAGATGCCTTAAGAAAATGAGAACTAACTTAATTCAAACCCTTCTCAGGAGGAATCAGATTAAGCTGAAAAGAACAAGTGAAATACACTGTTTGCAGGATGTGGCCTATGGATAAACTTTTGAAATGCACCTATGCCCTGATACTTTAGAAATTATTTTGGAATCAGGAAATGCTCTCAGGCATATATGCACAATCCATCACTATCCAGTTGCACAGCATCTGGCTGAGATGGAGTTAACTTTCTCAGCAGCCTGGGTGGTGCTGCGCTTTGGATTTGTGACTAAAATAGTGTTGACAACACACCGGTGTTTCAGCTGTTGCTGAACAGGGCTAGCAAGTGTCAAGGCTTTTTCTTTTGCCCACTCTGTCCCTACAAAGAGTAGGCTGGTGTGTGCAAGAAACTGTGAGGAGACACAGACCGGGCCAGCTGACCCAAACTGACCAAAGGGCTATTCCAAACCATCTAACATTATGCTCCGCAATGAAAGCTCAAGGAAAGGAGGAGAGGGGGGACGGGACATTTGTTTGTATGACATTTGTCTTCCCAAGTAATCGTTATGCATGCTGAGTCCCTGCTTTCCAGGAAGCAGCTAAACATCTGCCTGTCAATGGGAAGTACTGAATAAATTCCCTTGCTTCCCTTATGTATGCAGCTTTTGCTTCACCCATTAAATTGTCTGTCTTGATTCATGACACTTCTCACATTTTTACCATCTCCCTGTCATGTGGGAAAGGGGAGTCAGCAAACGGCAGCTGGCCAGAGACAACCCACCATGCAAGTTTTACATAGAAAATGTAAGTGGTACATGGAATCAAGCATCAACAATGGGTTGAAGTGCAGGTACTTTCACCTGAACATCAGTTATTTCAAAATGTGCTACTAAAATCCAGTTCTGTACATTGGATCAAAAAACGAGCTCTTTTCGTAATATGGTAAAAGGTTTCACAGGTCTGTGCATGCAAGTGGGTCTTGTATAAAGAGAAAGGACTGGCTTGGACTCAAGCTAATGAAGCAAAGCAATGATGTTCCAGCAAGATATCAAATAAAAACAGCAGAGGACGTGTATGTCCACATCTTCATAACTACTCTTATTTCAAGGAACTACATTACCTTGAAGGACATAATTCACCTTATTTCAGCAGCTTCACAGTTACTAAGGTAAAATTTCTCAAAGATCATTCTACTCTTGGCTCCTGTATTACTGCTCATCTCACAGCAGCTGTATCAAAGCAACAGTCCTCTTGACTTTTTGTAGTTGCAAACAATTCTCTCAGACTTTGTGACCAAGCAGAAATTCCTGCCTTTCACAAGGCTGTAGAAGTACATCTACTCATTTTTGCAATGCAAAGAATTATAAAACAAAGAACTAAGTATGTATAAGTAATGGTAAACTGTGTAAGATTTCAAGCATTTTATATACAATAAAGAAAAAATTAACACAAAACTTGCTAAAAAAAATGTTTTCATTCAGTCTCAGAACAAAGCAAAAATGAGCACCACCCTTCACCCTTTCACCTGATGCTGTTAATTTAAGAAAAAACTTACCGATTGATCCTTTAGCTGCTATTGCAACTGCTTCCAAAAGAACCTGAATAATGCCAGCACGAACTCGTGGCGAGTCCCTTTTGCGAACATCAAGGTGTCCAAGAATTTCTTGTATTACATGATGGGAATATTGTGCCTATTAAAAAATATGCAAACAGAAAAAAAGCCTCATCTGTGACTTTAACAGCAGTAAACTTGTACATCATTCAGCTATAGTCATGACCATGTTCCCATTCTGAATTGTTCTTACTCAAAAGTTTATCTAAATTTCAATGAATTAATTATTAAATAAGGATGAAAAAAGTGACAATGACAGATTAAGCCACACACATCCATCCAGCACAGCATACAAAAGCTTACAGTATTAAATATCCAGGAACATCTGCAAGAACAGAGGAAGCGTAAAGTGGTACTTCATTCAGCTAAACTGGAGTTCAAGACCTCCAGCTGGTCTTACAAAAAAGCGTCATCGATTCAAACAATGAGAAAACTCAGCTTTCCTTCCACAACCCTGGAATTTTATGACTTTATTTTCTGGGTGTCTGTGCTTGACACATCCAAATATCCAACTTTGAGCATGTTTACATCAGACAATAGAGGTTGTCCACTAGTAAAGATCAATTAGCACAACACAGTTCCATGTGAAGTTGGTTTCTTGGGTTGTAAAAGCAGTATAGCTGCATTGGCACAGAAAAACAACCAACTTAAGAGAGATTTATTTATCAAGCACAATGTCAGATTGGTATGGCTGTCCTGCTCCTTGTTCTGGAGCTTGGCCAGGGACCTTCGCACTACCTTCCACAGAGAATCCCTTAATATCTTCTTTGTTCTGCAAGTGTACATTAGTTGAAAGTAAATCAGACAACCTCTAATCATAAACCATGATTAGGTTACTATTTGAAAAGTTTAAAGAATAAGGGTAGTGAGTTACAGAAAGGGATCTTCTGGATTCTTTGACTTCACTACTATCTAACATTACGGTGGTGAGGTGAGCATTTAACCCCGTCTCATGTGCTTGAAACATGTATGCAAGGAAAACAAACCCCGGGGAGAATCCTACCTGTATAGAATACATGATGATTTTGAAGCAGGAAACAGCAAATTCATTAGGATCCCATAGTCTGTGGTGGTCTAAATGCCTGTAACCAAAAATGAAATCATGACATTCCACAGATACAGTAAATGGCATCTTACAATTTTCTCAAAATTCACCTCAAGTGGATTACTTCCTTATGTAAAGCTTCTAAAGAATGACCTACTAATTAGGTGAGAAAACTAGAACTTTAGAAGAGCATTTATTTTCAAGGTTTAGGATGTGATCACAAAACATTTGTCTGTAACTGAAATTCCTCATCTTCTAGTTTCAGGAATTTAAGGAACCTAGTCATACCAAAGATACACAGTTAAGAACATACTGTTTCCATACAAAGTGATGCATAAAAATGGCTGTGACATTTTATGTGTATTCACGTGAAAGAGACACACTGAAGAGGATAGTTATAATACCCTGACAAACTTCTACTCTAAATAAGAGAAAGAATTTGTTTTAAATTAGAAGCTACAAAATTATGGCTGTTACACCCAGAATTGAGTCTTCAAGAACAATTTGCGTTTTCACAATTGTTTAATGAATAAGATGTATATACTCCTTTATCACTCTGAAGCATCTCACCACTTTCTGCAAGAAATATCAAAACAGAATGATAAATGCATCAGTGTCTCTCTAAATGGGACAGGAACCACTGATGAAGAACTTTGTAATTTTCAAGCAAAGACAAGAAATTCTGCTTAAGCACTATGCTGAAAGCTATGAATAGGGCACACACAAAATTTTCCCAGAAGGAGTTCTGAGTATCTGGAAAAACATGACAAAAATATTTTTAAATCTAAAGGATTCATAGAAGTAATTTGGGATGCCTTTTAATTGCAATAATTTAGGTAAAAGAAAAAAAACCCCACCCACAAAACCCCCAAACAAACCCCAAAACCCACAAAAAACCCCGAACACCCCAACCTTCTTAGAGAAACTGAATTTAGGTAGTGTTTCTAAATAGGTATCTCGGCTACAGAATCACTACTGGTCTACCCTTCCTCAAAGAATGTAAACATATAAAGATGCTTCAAATAACAAACCTGAAAGCATACAGGTAAAAGAAGTTAACTTCTGAACTTGTGTTCAGTACTCTGAACCCAGGAGGACTGACTGGATGCTTTAACTTTGCCTAGAATCTGGAGGCCTCAGTTAACTCACCGGCCAGCTGCTACCAAGCCTAGTGACCTAGCTGAGTACACAGGTCTCCTTCAAGGTTGATTAAACCAGCTGGCATAAAGCTACCCTCTTCTGTGCCCTAAATCATCTTGCAGTCCATTGCAGAGCTTAGAAAAAAAACCAAGAACAACAAACCACCACCAAACAAACAAAAAACCAAAGGAAAACAAAAAAACCCACAAAACAAAACCAAAAAGAAACAACACCAAAACCCAAACAAACCATACTGCCATTTTGACACAATATACACCTTTAATAGAAATCCCTACAGGAAAGAATTTCAAGAATTTCATAGGTGTTTGTCTGCCAAGATAACAGCATTTTTGCATTGCTAAATATTAAACTGAACTACCTGTTGGGGATAGCTGCCTGTCTTGTGCACATTCCAAACAGAAAGGTATATTTAATCCTGCCTTGGGGTGGAAAGACAAACAAAATTACCTCTTTAAATCCTTCAAGGCTGAGCAGCTCATAATATATTTCTTCATGTCTTCTTTCTCCCTAATATCACTCCAGTACAGTCCATCATTTCTTGTACATGGTACCTCATTTAGATAACCTATTTTCTGTCTCATCAAATACAAAATCATACCCTCCACTATATTCTCCTGACTGAAGCTGATCCTTTAATCTTTTAGGGTAGCATGTGTTCTCTGCTGTTACCCTTGACAATTCCTCTTATCTGCCCTGAAGATCCATTCAGGCAGATTATGGTCAACTACATCCTTTATCAAGTTTTTTAAAAAACATTTCCTCTCAAAACAAGACATATAGTATTCTTTTTCCATAAAGGCAAAGTATTAGCTGCTTCAGGTAGCTGAACTGATGAGAAGACAGCAGGGGGAAGATGACAGCCTAGGTTAATGCTTTGTGTAATAGCTCAATGGTCAGCACACTTTGAATACTGGAATTTTCCTCCTAAGAAAAGGAATATTAGGTTACTGTAGGCGATATATTTTACTTGTCGTAATGCAGACAGTGTATTCAATATAGTTTTGTTTTTGTAAAAGATGGTAAATGGTATTTTCAGCATGGTGCATTCATATTAGTTAAAATCAAGTCACATCTTGCCTATTTCTTTCCCCAATTATATTTCTTTTAATAAATAATATCTAAGTGAGACCGCAAAACATTTTATTGATGGATTAACAAATGCCAAACTCTGCCTACTGTTAAGCTCTGCTGCGTACATGTAGCAAATGTGCACAATTAGGTTTCTCAAATTAAAAGAAAGAGCAGAACCAATGGTGCAAATTACTGCTTTATGGAGTGAGAGCCACTGATGGTCCCTGAATTCACTCACATTATCACACATGCAAGCAACCCTTATAGTACAAAATTATAAATTGATACCGATGATTAGAAAGCAGAACAGAGGCATGCATGGGACTAGATAAAATAATCTTCTCATGCATCATGTTTGCTGAAAGAATATTAAATACCAGTCTTTCATATTCAAAACCTTTGCACAGATGATGCGATAACTCACAAGAATGAAAATACAGTGAGAAGAATAGGGCGTAACTTGTTATACTTGGGAGGTTGTTTATATTCACCGTATCCCTCTGGATCTGCCTAATCTATTCACCATTGCAAATTCATGCTAAGTAAGCCTAAATAGCTTGTGGCTGTTGACATAAGATACAAAACTTTTTCATATCATATTAATACAAAATTTTTTGACTTCCATTAAGCAGTTTGCCAGGTCGATCTGTCAGATTTCATTAAAAATGAGAATTTGAGAGTTTCTAGCTACTAAATGCAGGCACATAAACATGGAGATTTTCTGCCAAGGGCAAGGAGAATTAAGGTCAATCCAAACCCATACCAGGAGACTGACTTCAGATTTCAACAACCTTCATTATGTTTAAATCCCACAATCGCTGAATGTACTTACAGCCTCATGATGCCAGAAGCACTGTTCTCTCAGTTTTGCAAGGAAGTGATAGCATGTTGACTGATATTGCACTGCCACATGAAGTAAGCCTTCAAGTGGGGAAATGAACCTGCATCTTCAGTGTTAGCACTGTAATAAGTGGCCTCATATTTATTTCCAGAGCTTTCTTAAAAGCTGTGAAATTGTTGAAAACTGTTAGGAGAATCCGTTTTCTAATCAAGTACACATAAACTAAGTCAGGTTTTTCAATCAGATGAAGTGCAATGGACTCACTATCTCAAACTTTCATTCTACCAGTTCTGTTCATTCACAGAGTGAAGCTGATTAGATAGAGCACTCACGTTTTGTTTAGGAAAAACAACTTCGAAATCGCATTTTCTGCATCTCTTGCTCTTCAAAAATCATAAACCTATACAGCAGTTATTTATAAAAACATAAATTTGTTTGGCAATTCTCCCTCAAATTGGAACACAAAAATGGTGACCACAAAGACTATTCACAGACAGGTAATGTATTCCGCGTAACCTGTCATTATCTATCGATCTCAGCGCACGAATGCAGCATGTGGCATGCAGAGGTACACAAAGATTCAAGCGGTTCCTTAGGATCATAGCAAGTACGACAAGAAATTAAAACTGGAAACAACACTTTGAATAAAGCTTTGGATCTGCCACAGGAAATGCAGGAACACCACCTTCTCTAATCCCAAACCAAGCACTAACTCTAGTCTAGGGAATCAGGAATTATTTGTGGGAAACTTCCCTGATACTGAAATGAGTCAAAAGACTTGAAGTAACCGCATATGCTGATAAAGTTTTGAGATAAGCCCATAAAAGGAACTTAGAAGTGGTATGAAAGCAGCTGCAGTGTATTTCCAAACAGTCCACCCAGACTGTTTAGTACCTAAATGTTCCCTCTAGTTGCAGGTATTTTGGAGGAATGCAAATTTTAAATATAAGAAAGGATGAAATCTTTTTAATAAAACACTCACCTTTGCAACGGTTAAACTCCTATCAGATTGGTATAATAGGTACACATGGAAAGTAAGATAATAGCACAGTTATTTTGCATTTAATGCTTTTGGGTGAAAACCAAGGTACTATAAAAGTTCTCTGCCCTCAGTACCTACCCTATTTTCTTTTTGCATTTCTGTTCTTACTTAACAGTAGTAACTTGAAAATGGCTTTTGATAGCTTGAAAGTCTGTCAGTGTGTGAATGGAATACTTAGTCTTTGTGGGAAGAACTGGGCCACCTAAGAGAAGATATTCCTGTAACAGGTGAGTATCTTCAAAGTCTTCAACAAGGAGCAAGCAGCTCTCCTCATTACCAGGAAAAGCCAGGATTTGAAAGTAGTATCACCAAGTCTAGAGCTTCCTGCAAAGATTTCTCCTGAGAACATACCTGCTTTGTAGACATTAGCAGATGTGAAAGAAGCAGATTTAAGTTTTCTCAATGCTTGTAGCTTTTTTCTCTTCATATTTTTTCAGAAAACAACACAGACACTGCAGAGAATTGAAAAACGCTAGACTTTATAATAAATATATCAGCTTTGTGCTGTGTGCATTTGTGCATAATGTGCGTACTGTGCTCACATCTGCCATTCACTAATAAATGGGCTGTTAAAGATATCCCTCACAGAATATCAAAACAGATCTTGGAAGAAAATAGCAAGAAAGTAGAAAACCTAACTTTATGTATCAATTTGGGCACACTATTCCTTTGCGCTACTTGTGTTTTACTTGGCTTGTCACTTCACTGACTGCAGTGGTCATCTGTGCCACATTAATATCTTGAATAAACAGTTTCATGTTCAAAAGAAAGACCAGCTGAGGTAACAACCCATCCAAATCAATACACTGCACTTCTAAAATGAGTAAAATGGGGGACACATTTCTCCATAACTATCTTCAAGTTAACAGAGAGGCAACAAAGAGGTGAGATTAAAAGAGGTGCAATTTTTTGAAGAAATGTGAATGGGGTGAAAAGGAGGAAGGAATTTAATGCAATGTAGAGGATGAAATTAAAAAAAAAGTCTCTTAAGACCTTCTACAAATTTTCAACTTACGCAAAAACTGGTCTGACAGCATTATTCATATTTCCATAGGTCGCTCGTCCTAGTAGTTCCCTGAAACAATTCTCAGCCAACAGAGCAGGATTTTCTTCTTTCTCTCCTCCTGTAGGAGAGGACGGAGGGCCTATTCTACTGAAATAAGACAAAAGTACATTGATTTTACTACTAGTTAATATTCATCTTCCCTACTGCACCCACCCTTCATTCAAGAGTCACGCTCTTATCTAGGCAGGAATTGTATCTCAAACGTCCATCAAACCAAAATTCTGGATAAAACATTGTATTCTCTTATAACAGGACTATAGATCAACATTTGTTTTTTCAGTACTGACCACTGTATTAGTAAGCATTTATATGGCAAAACCAAAGGCTATTAATAGTGATTTAACTTGTTGCCCACTGCATTTTGACAAATTATTACTTAACAATGAATGAAAGCGATGAGACCATGTGAAAAGTTAGGCAGAATTTTAGTCGTTCTGTTCAGACTAATGATCTCATTCACCTGCCCACTACTGAATCCACAATGTGTGGGTGAGTGTTAAATAAAACTCCAATACTTCTGTAGAAACAGATGGCTTGTGAGTTGAAAAAAAGTCTGATTGAACTAATTAGAACATTAGCACCCACATAGGTATCTCTAACTAGACACTGTACAAGTTAGTCACCTTGTAACTGACTGTCTCCCAACATTACTATGGAGAGGATTGTACAGGGTGTCCATGCCCAGGCACTGGCAGTGGGGCTGCAGGGGTGGTCTGTGTGGGGAGAGGCCGGGGCTGCCCCGTGCCGGGCACAGCCGGTCCCGGCCGGCTCCAGCGGCCCCACGGCAGGGCACAGCTGGGCCCCTCAGCCGAGCTGGGGGCGCCGGGGGGAAACGGGCTTCAGAAAGGGCCAAAGGCAAAACACGGCACAGGAGGAGGAAGCCGAGGAGGGAGCAGCAGCAGAGGCACCCCCAGGCCGGAGCAGGGGGAGGAGGGCAGGAGGCGGTGCAGGCCCGGAGCAGGGACCCCCCGCGGCCCTGCAGAGGCCCCGCCGGAGCAGAGACCCCGCCTGCAGCCCGGGGAGGGCCCCACGCCGCAGCCGGGGGATGTTTCCTGCGGGGGCTGCGGCCGTGGAGAGCCCAGGCGGGAGCAGGGGGTCCCTGAAGGGCTGCAGCCCGGGGAAGGGCCCGCGCGGGAGCAGGGAGGGGTGTGAGGAGGGAGGGGCGGCCGAGAGGGGCTGGGATGGGCTGACCGCAGCCCCCGAGCCCACCCCTGCAGCCCTCGGGGTGGGGAGAGGGGTCTGGTGTGGAGGAGTGAAGCTGGGAGTGGGGAAGGTCAGGGAGGAAGGGGAAGGTGTTTTAGTTTTTGTCTTTGTTTCTCACTACCCAAATCTATTTTGATGGGCAATAAAATAAATTCATTTTCCCCAAGTCAAGTCTGTTTAGCCTGCGTCACCAGCTGGTGAGCAATCTCCCTGTCTTTATTTTGACCCATGAGCTTTTCCATCCTATTTTTGTCCCTGTCCTGTTTGGGGAGGGAGGTGGGGAGTGGAGTGAAAGAATGGCTGGGTGGGAGTTTGGCTTTTAGCCAGGGTTAACCCACCACAAGGGCTGAAAAGTTAAGTATAATATCTATTATAGTGTCTGCACCACTACACACAAACCTCTAGTTTTTAACCTTATTAAAATACACTGCTTTATCAAGTTGTTTTTTGCGTTGTAGTATTCTTTGATACCGCTGGGCAGCTGGACTCCCTCATTTATCACATAGTATGTTACTAATGACTTGGAGTCAGGAGGGAACCAAACACCTTTCATATTTGGAAATACATTTTTAAAATGTAGATATTGATGTTGATTTCCCCATAATATAATTATAAAGGTGGCTCTTGTTGAAGGAGGATTCTTCTTTCCCTAAAAGCATTACTCTGAAAAGGAAACATAGCAACTGATCTCTTCAGTCAGAAAATAACAAAAAATACAGACTGTCAAACTTCGCATTGGATAAATACACCATGAAGAGTATTAAACTGTGTCAGTTTGCTGAAAAATTTGTCCCTTAACAAGAAGATTAGTTATTTCAATCATAGGAACTTACTACTGATAGTAAAGAACAATAGAAAATGATGACACAATGGGAGGGAGAAGAAAAAAAAAGCAATGGGTGGGGGAAGAATTTATTACTACCACTGCTACTCCTCTTTAAGGTGCTAAAATACCGCAATGAATGACTTAATCTGAAATAAAAATTATTTTAAATTAGGAAGGAATTAAAGTCAGCATTTAAATATCAACTTTGTTTAATATGGAAATTTCAACTTATGAATTAATAAATCTTGTAGTGCAAAGCAAGGCTTCAATGTTTGGTACCAATGACAGCAGCGATGACCAAACTTTTGTAAGGTTCAAATACTGCCATTTTCAATTATTTATTTTCACTCTGCGACTGGGAGTTAGGCTGACTATTTAAAAACAGCACGGTACAAAGAGAGAGTTAGAGTACTGAATTAAAGACTGAATCCAGTCACAAGAGAAGCAAAACTACAGAAACCCCACACGATTTTGGACCAACTAAAACCTACTGAGGCCCCAACTCTACCACTGAGTTTTGAAGGGAATAGCCTGCCCTCGCCTTGGAATAACTAAAATCAGCATCAGCACTGTAAACAGTGAAAGGCAGAGCCTTTCCAGAAGAGTTTCCAGTTTCCCACTTCTCATTTTTGATGCAGGCCTTGGTAACATTTTTTGGTTCATTTTTTGGGTTGTGGGGTTTGGTTTTTTTTGGTTTCTTTTTTATTTGTTTTTTTGTTGTTTTTTTTTTCTCCCCAAAGTCACCTCCTTTTCAGTATGCAGAGATCTGAATTACTAGAGCAAATGAAAGGCATTTGAAATATATTTCTGAATTTAAGTGCTTCACTCATCATACCGTTAGGCTGTTAGGAATATTTCATTTAAACTGAGCAGTTCAAAGTTGGGAGATTGAGGAAGAAAGAAGCAGAACAGTTCCCCCTAAGGTACTGTACCTACAGGTGGCAAGTATTTTTTCCCACAAAACACTTTATACAAACTTTATTGAGGATTCATTCACCTACATTAATATCATGCATCAATGCATTAGGAGATTAGACTTTAGACTGCGGTAATCAGTACACTAAAACCTTGAACATACCTTCAGTTCTGCAGCGTGAGCTTGTGTGTTATGTTTAAAAGTGTTCACTAAGAGCATCAGCTGTAGTTAATATTCACTCTTCAGCATCATAAAACACAGCTTTAGAGCATTATAAAAAAATCAAATACTGAAATGCGACTAGACAAACGAACACGTTAACATCATAGTTGTAATATCTTCTCATAGCAAAAGATCTTCTCGTGTTTCAAGACTACTGCAATCTAAAAGTTGCAATATAAAAATCCTGTTGCATCTGGTAACATCAGTGTTCCAGACGTTACCATAACATTGCTAGCTTGTCAGATTTTAATAATAAAAAAGCCCCAGGCCCCCTGTTAGGTAAGTAAGGAGAAATAGTTTTACAAATGCACAGTGATTAAAATTTTAAAAGGCATGACTGTATATAATCCACAACTCATGTATATAAATCCACCACTAAGCTGCAGCTTTATCCAACTGCTGTGCCCCTCAGTCTCCCTATTTTTTTTCCTGTACTGCCTAGACTCTGATCTAGACAGATGGGCATCCTTCTGAGCACAGAGAAGGTACAAACAACAGTGCAGAACTGTCACTCCCATTGCTGTTTTGACACAGATTCCCTAGAACGCAGCAGCATTACAAAGGTAGGTGGGTGGGGGGAAGAAAGAAAGCAGGCAGCAGAACACACAGAGCTGGTCTATATGGAATAATTTTCGTTAAAATGCATTAAAAGTAAGTTATTTTTTAAGTGTTTGTATAGGCAATCCTACAGAAGGTGACTTCTTGGCATTGCTTGGAGTCTTATTTTAGAATAGGTTAAAAGAAGAAATTGCAATGCAGTCTTCCAAGTCTAACACGCCAGTCTTAGACTGCATCAAAATGTTCAGAAATATGTCCTGTTGTCTATAGGAATCACATCTTTATTTTTAGCTTAACAGCACCTACCTCTAAGTATTTTTCACTAGATGTTCCTTAGCATCATCAGATGAAAGACAATATAAAACCCATCTTAACCTTTTAGTTTGCAAGGAAAGCTTTGGAAATGCATTTTGCAATTAAATGGGCAAGAAGTACTCCCCTTCAACAGTTCTACCAGCTTTTTCGTGTGTAAGCTCTAACAGAAAATGTGGCAAAAAGGAACTACAAGGAGGGACATTTTGAAGTGTAGCAGTTTCCACAGCAAACATCTAATCACAGGCTTAAACTGGCTCAGAGCAACTCAGCATCTCATGCATCAGATTTCCTTAATACCACAAAACCAGGATTGTCCAAAAAATACGATGGGACACGTGAAGTAAGACTTAACCACTACTTTTGAGCAGAGTAGCGATAGGAGTGTTTGACTATGATTCATTCTAATCTACCTCTAAAACAGAATTTATATGGACATTACAGATATATTAGAAGGATTTGAAGTCAAGTCTACAACAAGTGCTAGAGTGTCCTTCTGCCTTAAATAAGGCTGGTACGTTTAGCTTTGCGGTTACCATGAAGAATGTTACAAGCTAAGCAAATTTCCAATTTCATACATCCTATTTTAGAGATGCATATAAATTGACATACGTGATTGGCTCTTCTGAATTTTCTTCTAGAAAACCTGAAGGAGGGATGGAGAGTCTTTCAGGCAACGCCTTCTACTATACTGAAGTATGCATAGCCATTATTTTGTAATACAGAATCATAATCAAGTACAACTAAGAAAAAACCCAATCTGATTTTTAGAATACGTTACACACTTGCAAATTTTTCTGATAGTCACGTAACTAGAACGTGCAATTCAGATATACAGGCAAATAACGACATCCACAAAGACAGTTACCTTTTTAAAACATTGTTTAAATATTAAATTCTTAACTCTGAAAAGTATCTCATCTGACACGTACTCCGAAGAACTTGAATTAAGCTATTAAGGTTTCACAAGTGAAAATTACACTGATTTTTAAGGTAAGCTTTACCCATGTGTACTTCAGCTTTAACCAAAAATGGTTATTTTCTACTGACTCAAGTTGGGGATATTTTCTGGAATTTCTGCTCTTTCCTAATAGTGCTTTTACTCCATCTGCCAGAACAATATGCTTCTCACTCCTACTCTTCAAGATGCCTCTGTTTATGCTCCACAAATACGAAGTCACATATAAAACAAGATGAGAAATTTTCCCGTAACATCATTTAAGGCCACCAGACCAATAATTTATAAATATTATTTTCATCTTTTCTGTCATATGCACATCATACAAGGCCCCTACTTGCCACTTTGAAAATCATTAGTGTTTTATTCTGTTGAATGTGCATTACAGAAGAAGTTTCACACAGCCAGTTCAGATATTTAATTAACAGTTGCTTTTTGACAGATTTGTTTTTCTACCACCACTATTGCATTGCTCAACAAATGATAAAAATTAGTCCTGCAGTACATATAAACTGATCCACTTAACGTGGTTGATCCAAATCATATTTCAGTCAGTCTTTCCATCAGTAGTAGTTAGTTCAGTTTTGGTATATAAAGGAAAGTGTACTCTTGAGGGCACTGTAAAGAGTAACAAAGGAAAGGGCCCACCTGCCTCTAGAAGCCCTGTAAAAGCAAGCAAAGATTAACTAGGCTCTCCTGTTCAAACAGCAGTTTCAGAAACCTTTGTCTCTTATTCAGATCACTCTTCAGACATAAAATCCAAGTGGATATTTCTGTACATACTGTGTGAGCCCTCGGTTATATGCAGTAAATAGATAAAACATGGAAGATAGACAGCTATTGATTTTAGTCATTTAGTCTGAAAATTTGCTTTAAAGAAGAGACTGGTACTGGCAGTTACAAATAAGATAAGAAAACTAAGGCTGAAGAATGGGAAAAAACACCACCAAAACCCAACAAGCTAACAACGACAAACCTGACAGATGCAGCAAGCTGAGTGTCACATGAAAGCATGAAAAGTCATTATAGGAAGGTTGCTGAGCCTACTTACCAAGCAAGTTTTGAAGCAACTGAGGTTGGACATGAAATAAACATTTAAGCTTGTTTGCACAGCTGAAGTTGGTTTTATGGAAATTCCCCAGTGCTAGTAATAAACACTTTTTACACCTACGTAATGTTTAGCCACAAATAGAGACATGGACCAAAAAAGTGACCTTTCATTTATAAAGTGACTGACATAACCTCAACATCAATTATCAGAGATCTTTTCTGAAGGCACGCCTGGCAGGTAATATGCCTAGGAGTCATTGAAAGCAAAAAACCAGAAGGGTATCTACATATAAATTTTAAATCCTTACTTTAAGTGCTGTTGCAGACAGAACAGGCAGTTGTTACTAATGGCTAAATGGGAATTAAACCCCTAATTTTTAATAAATATAACTAGCAAAATCATTTGAGTCACCTAAAAGCCTGTGGTTACTGATTGCTTTATCTGATGTTACAAAACACAGAGTTTACAGTTTAAGTCTAAACATGGTTATACAATTTCTAGAGCAAAAAAAAGCAGTTGGAAAGACTTTAAGACAAGAAACATTAAAAGCAGTTAAGCAGAGCTGTGCTATCAGCATCAAGCAGACTCAGCTAGTAAACGTCAGTTGTTCTTTCCACTAAAAAGAAAAAGGTATCTATAATAAAAACTAAGCCCAAAGGCTGCTTTAAAACAATGCCCATGACCAGGAGTAAAAATACCTGTCAACATCTTCTATTTTCTGCATATTAAACAGCAATGATGGTACTATCTTGTCCATGTGCTGAGGTTCCCATATAGTTGCTCGAAGTTCATCATTCACTGTTTTTCGAACCACTCCCTGAATGCCCCTGATTCCAGCAATTCGGATCCTGAGGAAGAAAAAAAAAGAATTACTGAAAAGGAGAAACACGGCACCT
The DNA here is from genome assembly GCF_963921805.1 of Phalacrocorax carbo. Lineage (NCBI taxonomy): Eukaryota > Metazoa > Chordata > Aves > Suliformes > Phalacrocoracidae > Phalacrocorax > Phalacrocorax carbo. The sequence goes on along the minus strand of NW_026990353.1, from coordinate 62,237 downwards.
CCCAGTATGGCTGTAACCTCTTAGGCAGCAGTAATTATGTAGTGTGGAATTCCATTAGGTTCTCAAAAGCAGTAATTCGGAAGTTTGGCCAGTTCATTAGGGTTGCTTATATTGCCTTTAAACACCTTTTAGCTCCTAAGGAAGCTGACAAAAACAACTGAACAGAAAATTATCTGTAAGGATAATGCTGACACTGATCAATGAATACTCAAACTGTGTATATCACCTCCAGAAGAAAGTCACATGGGTAAAAACCGACCAACTCTATGTAATTTATTACCCATCGGTTGAAGCTGTGCACAATCTCAACCTATGCCAGTCCTGAAGAAAAATACTGTGAAGTTATCACAGCAAAGCTGAAGCAATAGCTACCAGAGCCATGTGATCATGTCCTTAAAAGTTGTAATTAAGGCCGTGGATTAATCATTACAAATCTTTAAAGACTTGTGTGAGATTCACAAGCTGGAAAGCAAAGGAAAATTCTATCAACTTAAGTCTGACGCACAAAAGGAACCACCACTTTTATACTAAAACTGTTTGAACCAAATTAACTGAGAACTGATCAACAACAATTAAATAATAAAAAGGAAAACTTAATATAAGTTCTAAAAAACACAGTCTAGCTGTTAGCTGTTTTGTTGAACAAAAATAGTTTGCAGGAGAATCTGTACTATGAAAGAATGGCAAAATATTGTTTTTTGAAGTGATAAAAGCAGATTAACCATTACAGTAAATGGCAGGAATATAGGTTTTTTTACTTACTGAAAACAAAGAATTAGAAGAAAAGGTGGTACAGCAATCAAGTGAAATAAGCACAAGCTTTGCTAAAATTTGAAATTATTTCTATTAAAATCCATCCCTCACTTTTTAAAAATCTTAATTTCAGTATGGGCAACACATAACTAACCCTTTTTCAGTCAAATTCGCTATATTAAAATATTTGCTAGATGAACTATAGAGCTAACTGAACTCTAGAGGTAATAGAATTCCATTTGTAAATACTTAACCTGTTTTCCATCTATTTCTGAACAAAGCCATATGCAATCAATATGGATCTGATGCCATTCTAGACCTTTCAAGACAGTTTTACTAGGGTTACATACAAAACAGGGAAGAAGAGGGATGCACAAACAGCTAGAAAAACACTTGCTACAACTACAACTACAGTGCCATTTCCAATATAAATTTTTTAATATTAAGGATCTAAGATTGACATCTGAGACACAGAGCTTCCAAAATTCCCTCACAAACTTTTGTTTTCAATTATTAGTTCTTAAGGTAATCAAGTTTTGCTGATACTGTGGCTTTAGATACATTAAACACTAGCACTAACCTCCCCTGCTGGATGGGAAATGTCACTTTCCAGGTGAGATTCAGTTTCAGACCAGAAGCCTATATTACCTGACTACGTGTATAGATGACGTTCTAGCTCCCATTCAAGCCAGTCAGTTCAGTGGAACCTCAAGCTATGTAGGTGAACAGCAACTCCAGATGTCTGATTTAGGATGAGCTTAACTACTCCCTAGCCCCCATCAATGGTATTGACTACTTGTGGTATCTGCATTTAGAATTGTAATCTATAGCCATATCTCATCTGCTCTGTTGAATCACCTCAGTACCTAGAGCAAACCTGGTATGCCAACTCCAAGAATGATTGCTCTTCATAAAGTTCTTTCAAAAGAGATACATTCAAACTGTCTGGAATGATGTGGAAGAAGTCATATTGCTATACATTTTGTTAACATAAGAAAATTGATTCACATGGGTAAAAAAGGTCACACTTGTGTACTGCAGTGCCACTAGCCCTAATTTCATGTTCTTACTATTGTATAGGAGGTTGAAAAATGAAGGTTGAAGTACTGAGGAAGGTGCAGCATCAAATTTCACCATATGCAGGAAAGGTTTCTTTCCTCCAAAGAAGGCTCAGATAGGTATTAAAGCCGAGATTACATTTCAGTCAAAGTCATGTACAATCTTAGGTCACCAGGATGAAATTCCACCCTAAGGGGACATCAACATTGCAAACTGAAGCACAAATAACAGTGCAGGCTGACAACCTGAAGAGCAAAAGAATAGCACAGTTCTTGTCCTCCTACAGCAACCACAGCTTTGAGGTATTTTACTTTGGGGTATCCTTATGAGTGATAGATCGTACTTGATAGATGATTAGTCTGTTAATTCTTTCCATGTTCTAGTTCATTACTAATATTACCTTTCATTTGCAAAGGGCAAAGAAGGTGAAAGTAGCACTAAAAATCCTGAGCTGAGCTTCGTGCCCTAACCTCTTATGAAATGTTTTACAGTAAGTAGTTTAACTTTTCTGGTTTAGTTTCACTAAGCTTAAAGGGGCAATATCTCAACAACCTCATTAAAACATTTATGAATACTATTTGCAGCCACCAGCTTCAGGTAAACATAGTGCACCTGAGAGAAGCCTAGGTTATGAGGTAGCTGCATGATATGCTGGCTTCACTAGGACACCTGCTTAAGTTTCCACCCCCTTTCCCCTTTGGTCCCTGAGTACAATTTACCATCCCTTCAGTTTTCCCCCATATGATTCACAGGGTCATCCTGTAAAATCATCCACTGGAATAATCTGCCTAAAGGAAAAGGAGGTGGGGACAGGGGGGAAGGTAAAGGAGAAGGCACATTTAATCCTAACCCTTTCAGAGACAAAGTTTACAGCAGAATCCTATGTGTACAGCAATAGGGCAACAAGTAAGATGGCAGCAAATTACAAAAAATGAGGAATGAACAAGAAGACTAAAGGAGGAATTAATTTTTTGTTTTGGTGTTTTCTTTTTTTAAGTGAAGTAAAGAGTATTCATTCTTTTTGAAAATATAGTTCACGGATTCTTGAAACTGCAAACTTTAAGAAAAATCCTTATGCGTTGCAGATATCAGAACAACAGTACACCCAAAGGGTTGAATAAATGTTCAGCACATGGATTTTTTCATAGTTGGCTGAACAATTTAATACACAGAAATAGAAAAGATGAGTACGACAGAGATGTAAATCATGTAATCTGAAAAGCCTTGAATTTTCTAAAACGCTCAGGAATTAAATGCTGATTAACAATTGATATAAAGGACATATCACTAGGGGGAGCTGAAGTTAAAAAAAAAGTGGTGCTTACATAATAATGTAAAAATTCTTAATACCAATTCAAGAAGGCATTTCAGTTTCACACACAGTATCATCCTGAAGACATCTAAGAAAATTCAATTTTAATGAATAATTCTCAAATAGCAGGCTCAAAATATGCTCTTGCTATTCATGTAAGTAGCCCCATTAATTTCTCAAATAAGTAATGCAACTCACACATTTACACTTAGAAGTAGTGCCTTTCTGGAGATAATCCGTGCAGCAATTATTCAGTTAAAATTCCATTTAAATATTCTAGGAGTTCTAGCCACCTAAGATTTGCAACAGTCAGTGCTAGTTAAAAACTCAGACTTTCATTTTCTTCTTATGGAACGAACTATTCCACTAAATATCATAATAATATAGTCTGTAACACAGCTTTTAATGTGTTAAGACAGTTTTCTGTAATACATACAGAATGGCACTTACTCAGTTTGTGTTTCTGGATCGTGGTCACATGAATGACACATGGCACTGAATCGAGACACAAAGAAGTCATAGCGTCTGTGATAGGAAGGTGTGTCTTCCTCAATGTTGGCAAATTTGACAAACTAGAAAATGAAAAACATTTTAAAAGCTTTTGATATCATTTCCCAAAAGAAAATAATGAATGCTAAGCTTCATAAAACATAAAACTAACATAGAACATTGCATTAGGAAAAGAATCCAGATTTGGCAATACTTAAGTATTTGACTTAAAAGAAGAAAAAGTTAAATTGGAGAGTTTTCTTTTAAAAGGCTTTCTGCTAGAACTTCATTTAGATCATTATGAAAGGCTCCAGCTGCATGAAATCTGTTGTACTATGCAATATGAAAACATCTAACACTTGAATAGGGTGTGTCACCAGTTCACAGAATCACAGAATCATTTAGGTTGGAAAAGACTTAAGATCTTTGAGTTGAACCCTAAACCCAACACTGCCAAGTCCACCACTAAACCATGTCCGTAAGTACCACATCTATATGTCTTTGAAATACCTCCAGGGATGGTGGCTCAGCCATTTCCTGGGCAGCCTGTTCCAGTGCCTGACCTCTCTTTCAGTGAAGAATTTTTTCTTAATATCCAATATAAACCTCCCCAGCACAGCTTGAGGCCATTTCCTCTCATCCTATCACTTGTTACTTGGGAGAAGAGACTGACACGCACCCCACTAGAACCTCCCTCCAGGTAGTTGCAGGGAGCAGTCCAAGCAACCAAACGGTACACTGTCACTGGCAGGTTAACTAGCAACATTCTGACTTACGAAATTCAAGGGAAATAAACTTGGAGGCATTCTGTCAATTCTGTCTACCTTTGTAAAAGGGAAAAAGTGAGGAGTCAGGGAATTATAACCCAGTCAATTTTAATTCCACTCACAGAAAGACACTCTGAAAAAAAAACCATTCCAATTTGCAAACATCTATGAAGTATCGAAGGGGTAAGTAACAGTCAACATGGATTTGTCAAAAACAAATCACATTAACCCAGCCTAAATTATTCCTGTGACAAGGAAATAGATTTTGTGAATCCAGATGAAGCAGCATCTGTCATATCTTAACTTCAGTGATGCTGTTGACAAAAAAATAAACAAGATTCTCAAAAGGAAGCCAGAAAAACACCATCAAGAAAACATTCCCTACAAGATTGATGCAAAAGGGTTTGGAAAAAAAAAGTGTTTCTTGATTTGCAAGAAACACTTGCAAATCAAACTACGATAACATATTGAGTGAACTTCTGAAGGGGCCTGTCTGGAATACAATGGTGTGAGAGTTTCACTAAAGACTTAGACACTAAAGACTTAAAAGAGTAAAAGACTTAAAAGACTAAAGACTTAAAGAGTGGGCTCATCAAATTAGCAAAGAACACGAAGCTGGCCATAGCTGCAAGCACACTTGATGCTTGGTTCTTAACAAACTGGAACTAGGACCTGAAAAATCAACGAAGCAATTTAGGAATGACAAATGCAAAATACCATTTTAAGACAGCTGTACAAATACAAGCCAGACTCGGCTGAATGCAGAGAAGAAACTTAGGGTTATAATAAACTCCACATTCAACAAAAGTCAATGCCATTACACCGGCACGAAAGAGAAAACAACATATTGTGATACATCTGTATTACCCATGACACCTATGAAGAAACTGTTGCAATCTAATTGGCACTAATAAGCCCTTAGATGAAGTACTGCATCCAGTTGAAGCATCACAGCTGAAGATGGTGATTAATGGATACAGTGCTTCAATTATTCAAGGGATGAACAAAGCTTCAGATAAGCAACTTTTAAAAAAAGACTGAAAGACGTTAAATTATCTAGTCTAGAGCTACCTCAAAGAAATTAGTCTTACAATGTACAGAAGACAGCTATAAAAAGAAAAGAAAATGGGTTTCTTTATCCGATGGTAATAGGAAAAGCAATAATGGGCTTACACTGAAGCAAAGGATACCTAAGTTAGACATTAAAAAACCCTCCATTCTAAAGTGAGCAGACTGCCTAAAGACATTCTGGATTCTCCACCACTGACAGTTTTAAGAACAGACTACAGAGGGAAGAAAAAAGGGAAAGAAAAGGCTGCCAGAAAAAGGTTTAATATCGTGCTGGCTCTGCCCTGAAGCAGAGAGACATCCCATTAAGATCCATCCACGTTTTCCCACCTCAGTATTCTTCTTACCAATTCCTAAGCAGAGGCTGAGGCATTCTTGTATACTCATCGAGATGCAGATGCGGCTTTTATCAGCACATTACTACATACATCTAGACCAGCCTAAAGTACTGTAGCACAATCTATAGCATACTGGCTTGTGGAGGTTTTGAGGTAGTTTTCAAGCTGAAAGTGAAAACTGTGTATTCAGAAAAAAACCCCACTACTTTTTCCACTCTTTTTTTTAGTCATCTTTTCTGTTTTTTCTAGAACACTTAGCCCTTTCAACCGCACTACCAGTACACCCACTGAATGGTACAGGCACAGCTAAAAATGATACAGTTTGTAAAACTATATTTTCAATCATTACTGAAAAAAGAGCAAAATTGTATAATACTAGTCTATTTTAGTCCAGAGAAGAGGAGGCTGAGGGGAGACCTTATCACTCTCTACAACTACCTGAAAGGAGGCTGTAGTGAGGTGGGGGTTGGTCTCTTCTGCCAAGTAACTTGTGATAGGACGAGAGGAAATGGCCTCAACCTGCATCAGGGGAGGTTTAGATTGGATATTAGGAAAAATTTCTTCACTGAAAGAGTGGTGAGGCTTTGGAACAGGCTTCCCAGAGAGGTGGTGGAGTCACCATCCCTGGGGGTGTTCAAAAAACGTGTAGACGTGGCACTTTGGGACATGGTGTAAGAGACATGGTAGCGTTGGGTTGACAGTTGGACTTGATGATCCTAGAGGCCTTTTTCAACCTTAATGATTCTGTGATTTTACATGTCCTTCTGTAAAGAATATCCTGTACAGTCAGTGATAAGAAGGTGACATACGGTTAAAAAAACAATTCTGTATAGTCTACTGCCAGTTTGAAAGACAACCCACAAACAGCACCATACTTTGTAACTCACTGTATTAAAAAAACCCCATCATTTCCTTCCCAATAGACCCTGGAAAACGCTTTAAATACCTTGTGCCTCACTGGTTGGTTTCATGGAATTGGTAATTACAAAACAGAAATAGATTTTCTAAAGTTTTTTGAAGACAAAAACCTAATCAGTCCTTATGATTTAACAAAGCATAAAGTCCAGGGGTAAAAAAGGGATCAGCACAGTCTTAGTATTTTCCACACATTCAAGTGTTCAAGTCTACAATTTATTCACCCAGGGAACTTCTATGAAAGCATGTACAAGAATGGAAGCAAAAATTTAAAGAACACAAAACACTATGGGAGTGGCCATGAGAATATTAACTCATCTAGCATTTCATATCAGCATATTAATATTACCTAAAATGAAAAAATATATTTGGTTGACAGGATCTTCCAATAAGAAAACTTAATATAATTCTAAAAACTATTTTGCTGGAAGAAAGATTTATTGTACAAAGAAATTGCTTTGTAAGAAAAATTTACAACTTTAGGCCAAGAAAATGTCAGGGATTCTCTCTCTTGCTCTGGACACTTGTACATCATGATGTAGCTTTGTAGCAGGGAAGCAAGTACCCAGAAGTTATACCCCTCAAAATGGCACAGACAGTAAAGTGTCCAGAAAGGGCAAAGGTTTTTTATTTCCTCATGCATATAACAAAGTTTCACCCCTGAACATATTCCAGGGTTAGCATTCAGATGACTGGACGTTTAGGCCACAGCAAAGCTGGGATAACACTGTTTTGAGTTGCAGTGTCACTCGGTATACAATTCCATTTCACTACAGAAATTTTAAGTTTTTACAGTACACATTAATCTATACTTTCTCCTTGCTTAGCAGTTGTGCTCTTAAGCTGTTATTGTTGTTAAATAAAGAATATTTTAAGCATACTTCAAATGCAAAAATTATTCAACCTAAAAAAGGACAAAAATCTTTTGAAAGTCCAAGCACTTGCCTGGGATACACTTACAAAGCTTTTATAGATGTAAACATGTCAATCAGTCATAGTAAATGCTTGCAGTCACCCGCTGGTAATTTATGGAAGTTTTACCAGTACAAGCATCTTCTATATTTGTACAATACAGAAGGTACAAAAAGGAACTTACATTGATAATATCTAATTTCCATTAATTTTTAAACTAATAAAATTCAATCAGTAAAAAGACATGTAAATCTATCATGAAATAAAGAAGGAACATATTATCTATTGGGAAGATGTTTGTTCCAGAGTGAGTCAAGAAAGTTGGATCCTATTACCAGGGAGAGAGAGATTGTGCAAGTCCTGTAAGTCATGCAAGTTCTCAATTTAAATTCCTAAGGACGTAATTTCTTACATATATTTATGCTGTCTTATGTAGCCAGTACCGTAGGAGAAAAATCGTAACTTTTAATGCACCCTAGATGTCTGTGAAGAAGGTCAGGTTTTTGCAGCAATTCAAGAACAGACAATCAGCAGGTAATATTTAAGTCTGAGTTATGTTATTTAAAGTATCTCCCTGTAAAAACTGTAGGCTAGATCTAAGTGGGTGGGTTGGTTTGTTTGGTTTTTTTGTTTTGTTTTTTTTTTTAATATTTGAGCTCCCCAGTCTGTCTTCTACAGCCTGCAATTTTCTCAGGTTTCAGAAGGAGGAAAGAGGGTGTTGATGCTGATGGTTACCATCTTTTCTAGACAAAGCCACTGTATTTCATTATTAGGAAACTACCACATAGGAAGACATAATATCCTATAAACTTAAGACTCTTATAAACTACACAATACAGCATTAATGAGAAGTGTGTGAATGTATGTATGTACTTCAAACAAATGCAAAGGGACAAACACTTCAGCTTTCCCAAAGAGTTTCAAAAACTGGATTCCCACATTAATTTCACAAACACAGTATTAAAATGATCATAATAAATAATAACAGTGTAAGATTCTCAGCAATAGAAATTGGCAATTTAGTTTAGTTATTAATAGTTAAGGTCACCTGACACTTCTCATTTTGAGTTTTATTGGAATGGGATGGATAGCTTCACATTCTATTTTACTTCATGCCACCTGGAAGGAAATTATCCTGAACACCACATGTGCAGTTGTGTAACAAAGCCAGTGGTGGTATGTTGGCTTACGGGGCCACATTAGCGTGGCTACGAAATGGCGAGACCACAGAGCACAAACATGAGGTGGGGGAAGCAATACCTAACTGTGAATGACCTTAAAAGGAACGCCTGAAGCCATTTATCCAGCATTACTCAAATTCTAGTAGACACGGACACCGAATTTAGAAGATAATTTAATAACCTACAGGATGAGAAAGTGCTTTGTGTAACTCTGTCTCTCTGTACCTTTAACTCCTATTAAAAAAAAAAAAAGAGCACGAATCCTAGAGATGAAATACTTCATTGTGTATTAAATCACTACTAGCACATAATTCCGTATTGGTACATGGAATGAAAGAAGCGTCTTATAATAAAGGTAAGCTTCCATTACAAACTTCCAGATTAGCATGCTGCAGAAAGCAAGACAAACAAATGAGCACTCTGCTGGGAACATTAATTTTGACATTCTTTAACTTCACAGTCTTGACATTTTATACAATTTTTACATATACATGCACTTCACTTCTGCCAAAACCAACTGCCTTTTATAAACCAACACTAACAAATATAAAGATCTTGTTATATCAAGCACTGACTGGTCACTCTTCTACTTGGGATATTGCTTGTCTTTTAACTAAGAAATGATGACAACTAGCAGTAACGGTCACCTTCTCATGCACAGGAAGCCCAACACTGTCACTGATGGTATCATTATTTCACTGCTCCTAAGGAGAAATTGCCATTCTAAAACGAAGCGCCCTACCAACTACAGGAAGCATTTGTGGTAGATAATTTAAAATGTGGTATTACCGAGTTCTCATATATCTGCTGTTTTTCACATGAAAAAACAATGTTTTAATATAAAAATACAAAGAGTTCACCCTGTCAGCATTCCAAATTAGCTTAAAATGTTCTGTATTCAACTTAGTTTTGTCAACAGTTTAAGATCAAAGTTGTACTCAGTTATGCACCCCATTGTTTTCGACCAGCTACTCACTAAAGAAATTTTCTGACCCCTCTAAAAATTGGCAGAAGATTAAAAATATATAAAAAATACATCTCTTGTCAAAAAAAAATTTGATGAAAAGTTCACAGATTTGAAAGCTGTTCACCCCATGACAGTTAGAAGAAGCATAATTAATTCATTCTATCCTAGTAATATAACAACTATGGACCTAAGCAGTACATTTAATTATTTGTACATGAGATCGAGATGTCTTACATGAAATTCGGTTACTGAAATTCTGTAAAATGGTTAGAGAAAGTCATTTAGTATTGCCATAAGTATCTAAGTAAAAGCTTATTGCAACAAGCCTTCAGATCCTGTAACACTCAAGCCAAGGAAATCTCACTTTTTCCCACCACATTTTTTCAGTTTCCTCACCAGCATATGCTATCCTAGCACATGGTTAATAAAAATATCTTCCATGATAGAAAAAGACATTTTGAGCTTCATAGACATTGCCAATTTGAAATCTGGTCTACATAAAAAAAAAATACCATTCAACATATCCATTATTGAATTTCACCTGTTTTCAAGTACCTGCCTATATAAGTAGATTTACAATTATGTTATAAAAAAAATTGTCGCTGTAGCGAGTAAGCTAATATAATTTATATATGCAACACATAAAAAGTAATAGGAATTAATTATCTGTAACCTGAAGATCAGGCATAAAACTACATAAATGAAAAATTAACAATTGTTTTTTTAAAGGAGTGATCTTCAGGTTTGTGTTTTGGAAGTAAATCAACTTCAAAAATGTAATTTAACTTCAAAAAAGGAATTTAAGGAGTCAAACAGCTGAATGAAAATTTTGGGGTTTTTGTAAGATATAGAACACCAAGTAGAATAAATTCTGTATCCAAACACAGATATTTGGAAATTAGGGTAAAAACCCTGGACGACAGTGGGAGCTTCCAGATCTTTCACAGAATCACAGAATGGCAGGGGTTGGAAGGGACCTCTGGAGATCACCGTGTCCAACCCCCCTGCTTGAGCAGGCACACCCAGAGCAGGGGCACAGGAACGCATCCAGGCAGGGTTTGAATGTCTCCAGGGAAGGGACTCCACAGCCTCCCTGGGCAGCCTGTGCCCCTGCTCTGGCACCCGCACAGGAAAGACCTTTTTTTCTCATATTGAGGTGGAACTTCCTGTGTTCCAACTTGTGCCCATTGTCCCTTGGCCTGTCATTGGGCACCACTGAAGAGAGTCCAGTCCCAACATCCCGACACCCACCCTTCAGATATTTATAGGTATTGATGAAATCCCCCCTTAGTCTTCTCTTCTCCAGGCTGAACAAACCCAGGTCTCTCAGCCTTTCCTCATAAGGGAGATGCTCCAGTCCCCTGATCATCTTCATAGCTCTCCGCTGGACTTGCTCAAGCAGTTCCACATCCTTCTTAAACTGGGGAGCCCAAAACTGGACACAGCACTCCAGATGTGGTCTCACTTTGGCAGAGTAGAGGGGGAGGATAACCTCTCTCGACCTGCTGGCCACACTCCTTTTAATGCATCCCAGGATACCATTGGCCTTCTTGGCCACAAGGGCACACTGCTGGCTCAGGGTCAACTTGTTGTCCACCAGCACTCCCAGGTCCTTCTCAGCAGAGCTGCTTTCTAGTAGTTCGGCTCCCAGCCTGTACCAGTGCCTGGGGTTGTTTCTCCCCAGGGGCAGGACCTTGCACTTGCTCTTGTTGAATTTCATGAGGTGCCCCTTGGCCCAGCTCTCCAGCCTGTCCAGGTCTCGCTGGATGGCAGCCCAGCCTTCTGGTGTATCAGCCACTCCTCCCAGCTTTGTATGATCAGCAAACCTGCTGAGGTTATACTCTGTCCCATCATCCAGGTCATTGCTGAATGTGTTGAACAGGACTGGACCCAGCACAGACCCCTGGGGAACACCACTAGTTATGGGCCTCCAGCCAGACTCTGCTCCATTGATCATGACCCTCTGAGTTCTGTTGTTGAGCCAGTTCTCTGTCCACATCACTGTCCTCTCATCCAACCCACACTTCCTTAGCTTGTCCGTGAGGATGCTGTGGGAGACAGTGTCGAACGCCTTACTGAAGTCAAGATAGACCACATCCACTGCTCTCCCTTCATCGACCCAGCCAGTCACACCATCGTAGAAGGCTATCAGCTTGGTCAAGCATGATCTTCCCTTGGTGAATCCATGTTGACTACTTCTGATAACCTTCTTGTCCTCTAAATGCCTGGAGGTGACCTCCAGGATGAACTGCTCCAGCACCTTTCCAGGGATGGAGGTGAGGCTGACTGGCCTAGAGTTTCCCAGGTCTTCCTCCTTGCCCTTTTTGAAGACTGGAGTGAGATTTGCTGTCCTCCTGTCCTCCACAACCTCTCCTGTCCTCCATGACCTTTCAAAGATGATGGAGAGTGGCTCAGTAAGAACATCTGCCAGCTCCCTCAGCACTCGCAGGTGAATCCCGTCGAGGCCTGTGGATTTGCGAGGATCCAGTTTGCATAGGTGATCTCTGACCCAATCCTCCTCAAACGATGGTAAGTTTTCCTTTGTCCCAATTTCTCCTCTCTCCTCTAGGGGCTGGGATGCCTGAGGGCCAGCCTTGGCAGTAAAGACCGAGGCAAAGAAGGCATTCAGTAACTCTGCCTTCTCTGCATCCTGCGTTACCAGGGCCCCTTCCTTGTTCAGCAGTGAGCCCACTGTATCCCCAGTCTTGCTTTTACGGCTGATGTATTTAAAGCCCTTCCTGTTACCTTTGACATCCCTTGCCAGATTTAATTCCAAGCAGACCCTGGCCTTCCTCGTCGCATCTCTGCACACCATGACAACATTCCTATATTCCTCCCAAGTGGCCAGTCCCTTTTTCCACGTTCTGTGAACCTCCCTCTTCCATTTGAGTTTCTCTAGAAGCTCTTTGCTCATCCATGCAGGTCTCCTGGCTCCTCTGCTTGACTTCTTCCTCGTGGGGATGCACCGATCTTGAGCTCGGAGGAAGCGGTCCTTGAATACTGTCCAGCTCTCTTGGATTCTCCTGCCTTCCAGAGTCCTAGCCCATGGGATTCCTCCTAGCAGGTCTTCAAAGAGGCCAAAGTTGGACCTCCTTGAAGTCCAAGGTTGTAACCGGACTCATAGCACTGCTTCTACCTCAGTATCTTTCCAAGACTTTAAACTACTCTGAATCATCCAGTAAACAGATTTGTTTCATTTGAAACCCTGACTTCTGAGCAATCACAACAGTCCCCACAGCTGAAGAAAAATTTTTTTCTGAGGCTCAAAAAAACCCTACAACTCGATAGTTGAACCTTACTTGAAAGATGTCACTGCCTTTGTATCCCACTGAAGCTTTGAATGTCAGCTTTGAGATGGAAAATAATCAAGATCTTATATCCACAAGCATATTCCTCATTTTTTTAAGTGTAAGCAGAGTATAAATCTCTACTGGCCTGAAGTTGAGTTTAACCTAAAAATATTATGGAAACTTTTCCAAAGGTTGCCTGACTTTTCACCAGTTTAAAGACATTTACTTAATATATAATTTATTATCCTCTTCCAGGCAATACAAGTTTCAACTCCAAAGTGGTACAGCAGAATAACTGAAGCACAGGAAACATTATTCAGTTACTCCACCATCTCTACTCTTTCTGCGGTTTGTTTTTTTGTTTATTTCCTTCAGGAGGAGAGAAAAACTAAACAAGGCTAAATATGATGGCAAACTTTCTCAGTGTCTGACAAAATTTAAGAACACAGTGGGTCAGTGACCTTGGTAACGGACAAGCTGTCAGCACCAACACACTTTGCTCCTCCTGAGTCAACGCAAAAACACTCTAGCTTTTATCTCCTTTGACTACAGAATGCACCTAGGGAAATTAGCGTAAATTAGGCTAAAATTAGCCTTTGGAATACTGCTGAAGAGCCATATAGATTCACTCTCCTCACAGAATCTGACATCTTATTTGGGAAACAATTATTTTTGGTTACTTAGTTTTACAACAGACAAACACAAACTATCTCCTAATTTAGGAAGCCCATTAATCTGCTTTTCTCGTAAAAGACTTCATTAGGAACTGACAGGGATATCAAACAGATTACCACGAAGTGGAGTTCTGTTCAATAACTTTCTTTTGGAAGTGACATGGGTCTTGTTCATCATATTGGAGGCTGGCAGTAACTGTTTGCCACCAAGGATTTTAAACAAGTGGAAAGTGATGTATATTTTAGCTTTGGAACTTATTTCCTGGGCTGCCAAATGGCATTTCCCTTAGAGGTTTTGCCCAGGCATTATTATACAAACAAATCAAAAGAAGAGGGTAGTGTGGCTCAAATATTTTTCTCATTACCCTCAGTAAAGCTGCCCTGGTTAGTCTGGAGCACAAGGGGACACTACTCTCGCACAGAGCAAGAACTGTGTTCCACCATAAGAAGATATTCTACACCAGAGTAGCATCACTCAACTACACCCTCCTGTCTCCTTGAACTGCAACTCTGTTCAATTCCATCAACTGGGAATCATGCCCAAAGGAAAGTCCAAGAGTTTTACAGAATCCACAAAGAACCCCCACACTGCTAACAATGGCAATATACAAGGAATGCAAGCATTACTCCTTTACTCATGTAAAAACAATCACTCTAAGTGAAAACAGTCCACATCACAATCCTGGAATTCATGAGGTTCCTATTGTACCTGCTGGAAATACAACGGTTAGAAGGGAAGTGTGACAGAACTATCATACTGATCGTACCCATCACTCTATGTGGAAAACCAGATCTCCAAATCTTCATTTTGACACTTCCAGTTATGCCCTTCACGCCTGGATCTGAATCCTGAAATATTTAAGCTAATGAGATGGTGAGGTTGTAATACTGAAAATGTTTGCCTCCTGGCTACCTTTCAGCTAAGAGTAATCTTCCTGTGCAGTGTCAGTGCTGTAGAGAAGGATGTTATTTCCTCCTCCTCACACCATCACTCTCGTTGCTGGAGAGCAAGAAAACACTGTCTTACCTATACAATGCCTGCAGGAGGTCTGCTTAAAGATTCAAAACATGAATTCACAGGACAGTTTTCCTGTTCCTTCCAGACTCATAGAATCATAGAGTGGTTTGGGTTAGAAGAAGCAGTTATTTCTGGAGGGGATAAGACCATCGAAAGAATTTTAGAGTCTGAAAGAAAACAGTTTTTCTGCCTCCATCTGGTATCTGCTCTGTGCTTAGGCCCAAACAGTATACCCTGACACATAGAGAAGCTTCTCAATTCATGTTAACTGGCAGATACTTTCTGACTTCCAAAACTACTTTCCCATAGCAAATAAGCAAAGATTTACTTACAGAATTAGTTCCAAGAACTTGCAGCTTTGGTTCGCCCGATTCCAGAAGCTTGGCCACCATATGAAGGAAACTTTCCACAAACGGTTTTATACTTTGAGAATGACAGGCCATCAGAAGTTGGTCCAATGCCTCCATGGCAATTAAAACATACCTGAAAATTAGTTAGAGAGACTGACATAAACATGTGCTATGTTAATCATTACCTCAATTAATTTGATTTAGGTACTTATTTCCACAAAAATTAGAGAACAAAGGGTGGAAGGCATGTATTTTTGCATTATCTAAAAATGGAGGTTATTGGTACTTCCTACATTTATCTTTTTTCTTTTTTCTGGAGGGGGGGACAGGGAGAGAAATATTTAGAAGAGATGTCATGATACTTGGTAACAGAGTAAATATAGTTCAATTTTCTTTTCTAGCACATTTTATTTCCAGCTATAAATCCCAGCTTTCTTGTCTACAGCTCTTCTGTCTATCCAAATCCCAGTATGGAATGCCAAGAACTTATTCATGCTCCTGCACAACGAGACAACATGCTAAGTAAATGAAAAAGTGTAAAGAAAAGCAGGGAACAAAATTAATAATCCTAAAGAATGGCCATTAGCCCATTCTATAAAGTTATCAAAATAGCTTTTGACATCATGATGGCCTGGGATGGATATTGCCACTTCCTAGACTTAGTACTTCCCTACTCCATTTCCACACTTAGAATCTTCTCTTCTTTTGACCCTACATTCTTTCAAATTTCTAGCTCAAATAGGACTTAAGATTATGACAGTTTTAAAGTTCACATTTAAATACAACTTAGGCAAAGGGGTTGAAAAGAAAGATATCCCCACTTCCCAATACCCTGAATGAAATTCAAGGGAGTATTGGGTTTACATGGCAAGGTTTTGGAAGCAGGTGGGCTGCAAGGGTGGCTTCTGTGAGAAGACACCAGGAGCTGCTCCCATGTCAGACAAAGCCAGCTCCAGATGGCTCCAAGACAGATCTGCTGCTGCCCAAAGCTGAGCTCATCAGCAACACTGGTAGTACCTCTGCGGCAGCATATTTAAGAATGAGTAAAAAACATTGCAGAGCATCTGTTGGAGAGGAGTTAAGAAAAATGTGAGAAACAGCCCTGAAGACACCAGTGTTAGTGAAGGAGGTGGAGGAGGTGTTCCAGGCACTGGAGCAGAGATTCCCCTGCAGCCCATGGTAAAGCACATGGTGAGACGGGAGAGCCCATGGAGGTCCATGGGGCAGCAGATATCCACACTGCAGCCTGCGGAGAACTCCACGCTGGAGCAGGGGGGTGTGCCCTGAAGGAAGCTACAGCCCATGGAAAGGCAATTCTGGAGCAGGCTCCTGGCAGGAGCTGTGGCCCATGGAGAGAAGCCCATGCTGAGGAAGGTTTTCTGACATGACCTGTGACCTATAGGGGACCCATGCTGGAGCAGTCCATTCCTGAAGGACTGTACCCTGTGGAAAAGACTGTATCCTGTGGGAGGGACCCCACACTGTAACTGGGTAAGAGTGTGAGAAGGAAGGAGCAACAGAGACAAAGTGTTATGAGCTGACTGCAACCCCCATTCCCCATCCCCCTGCGCTGCTCAGCGGGGAGGAGGGAGAGGATTCATCAGTGAAGTCAAGCCTGGGAAGAAGGGGATTAGTGTGGGGAAACATGTTTTTAGCTTGTTTTCATTTCTCACTACCCTACTTTGCTATTGATTGGCAATAAGTTAAATTAATCTTCCCCAGGTTGAATCTGTTTTGCCCATGACAGTAACTGGTGAGTGATCTCCCTGTTCTCACCTCAACCCACAGGATTCTCCATCTTATTTTCTCCTCCAGTCCTGCCAAGGAGGGGGAGTGAGGGAGCAGCTGGGTGGGCACCTGGCAGTGAGCGAAGTTTAACTCACCAAAGGGACTGGGCCTGTCTTACCTCCTAAATGCAATCAGAACAAATGATGAAATGCAGCTACCTGTTAGTATCTATTTTTAATGCTGCTACTTATTTCCTTACCCGTATCGATGCCTGACAACATCTCTGCTCAGTCTCTCTGCTAGGTAAGCACCAATTCGATCCAGCTTTTCTGGTGCAGAAACAGCATAGAAAGTCAGCTTCTCCATATCAGCTTTAACAAGACCATCCTAAAAAAACCAAGACGTTCAAAATATAAAATAAAGTTCACAGGAAGTATAAAACTTTTGAACTCTTTTTCCTTTTCTCTGCTCAACACAAAGATCTGAGGACTACACATGGGAATTGTGGTCTAGTATCAACAGGCAAGAAGGCTGAGGCACTCAACTTTTTTGCCTCTGTCTTCACTGGTAACCTCTCTCCTCACCCTTCCCAAGCAGACCCATCACAGGATGGAGACCAGGGGGATAAAGTCCCTCCCACCGTAAGGGAAGACCAGGTTTGTGACCGCCTGAGGAACCTGGATATATACAGGTCTATGGCGCTGATGAGATGTGTCCAAGAGTCCCAGTGTAGCCGCTAAGCATCTCTCCATGATATTTGAAAAGTTGTGCCAGTCACGTGAAGTCCCTGGGGACTGGAAAAAGGGAAACATTGTGCCCATCTTTAAAAAGGTCCTCCTTTCTACGGAGGACCTGGGGAACGTCTGACCTGTCAGCCTCACCTCTGTGCCAGGGAAGATCATGGAACAGATCCTCCTAGAAGCTGTGCTAAGGCACATGGAGGACAGGAAGGTGATTCGAGGCAGCCAGCATAGCTTCCCCAAGGGCAAGTCCTGCCTGACCAACCTAGTGGCCTTCTCTGATGGAGTGACCACATCAGTGGACAAGGGAAGAGCTACGGATGTCATCTATCTGGACTTCTGTAAGGCCTTTGACATGGTCCCCCACAGCATCCTTCTCACTAAACTGGGGAGATACGATTTGCTGGGTGGACTGTTTGGTGGATGAGGAACTGGTTGGATGGTTGCATCCAGAGGGCAGTGGTCAATGGCTCGATGTCCAGATGGAGACCAGTGACAAGCAGTGTCCCTCAGGGGTCCATACTGGGACCAGTACTGTTTCATATCTTCATCAATGACATGGACAGTGGAATCGAGTGCACCCTCAGCGAGTGTGCAGATGACACCAAGCTGAGCGGTGCAGCTGACACACTAGAAGCACAGGGTGCCATCCGGAGAGACCTGGACAATCTGGAGAGGTGGGCCTGTGAGAACCTAATGAGGTTCAACAAGGCCAAGTGCAAGGTCCTGCACCTGGGTTGGGGCAACCCCCAACATCAATACAGGCTGGGGGATGAAGGGGTTGAGAGTAGCCCTGTGGAGGACTTGGGGGTACTGGTGGATGAAAAGCTGGGCATGAGCCAACAATGTGCGCTCACAGCCCAGAAGGCCAACCGTACCCTGGGCTGCACCAAAAGCAGCGCGGCCAGCAGGGCAAGTGAGGTGATTCTGCTCCTCTGCTCCGCTCTGGTGAGACCCCACCTGCAGGGCTGCGTCTAGCTCTGGAGCCCCCAGCACAGGAAGGACATGGACCTGTTGGAGCGGGTCCAGAGGAGGGCACAAAAATGATCCGAGGGCTGGAGCACCTCTCCTACAAGGACCGGCTGAGAGAGCTGGGGTTGTTCAGCCTGGAGAAGAGAAGGGTACAGGGAGACCTTATTGTGGCCTTCCAGTATTTAAAGGGGGACTACAGGAAAGATGGGGACAATCTTTATAGCGAGGCCTGTTGTGATGGGACAAGGGGTGATGGTTTTAAACTAAAGGAGGGTAGAATTAGGATGGGTGTAAGGAAAACAATTTTTTACAATAAGGGTGGTGAGGCACTGGCACAGGTTGCCCAGGGAGGTGGTGGATGCCCCATCCCTGGAAACATTCAAGGTCAGGCTGGACGGGGCTCTGAGCAACCTGATCTGGTTAAAGATGTCCCTGCTCACCGCAAGGAGGTCTGGACTAGATGACCTTTAAAGGTCCCTTCCAGCCCAAAACATTCTATGAGTCTATGAATAACTACTGAAAAAAAAACCCAAAACCACAGCTTTTGAGGAAAAATTGTCAATAGCTTAGCTGCAAAAATAAGCAACATAAAAAATTAAGTAAAATATCTTCTAAAGAAATGAAGCAACTATCTTCCCCCATCTTTGTTTTGCGGGCAGGTATTTCAAAAGACGCTATTTAGTGAGGGGGGGGGGGGGGGGGATATGTCATCAGTTCTAACACACACTTTTTCCCTGCTGGTGAATCTAAGTTTTTTCTTGTACAGTTTCCGCCCTCTCAACTATATTTGATGTATCATTTTGCTGCTATATACAAACAAGATTGTAGTTTAAGTATTTTATTTCTTCAGTGTCACATCTTGGACAAGGCTGACATACAGGGTACCTGAAGGCTAACTGTTAGAAGATCAGAGATTAACATATTCGTTCCAACATGAACTTTGATATGGATCTCCTCAGTTTTATTATAATTATAACTATCAAGTAAGAAAGACACAGATTGTCATCTTCTCCCCCTCCAGAATTTCACAAAAATATTATCTTTTTTCAGATAAATGACTTTGAAGCTTTTAACATACTCATTATTAATTAATGCATTTTATCAAGCAAGTGTTCTCATATTTTATGGAAGGCCTGTAACTCAGTGAAACATGATGGACTGGCTTGTGTCCTGCACTGAGCCAGAGACTATTAGCAAAAACAGACACTAAGGAGTGCCAGCTCAGAGCTACTGAGTGAGAATAAAGCTGTGAGACTGCAACTGTAGCAATTCTGGGTGTTTCTACGCCTGTATCAAAGTAGATTTAAAAAAATAAATCTATAAAACCATATTGTTCCATGCTTTTAACATACTGTATACAGAGAAAACACTTTCTTTGAAGCCAGGAACATATACTTATATAGCAACTAGCACTCAGTAACAACATATTTTAAAGAAAAGGCCACGTACTTTATAAGATACAAGCCAAACATTATACAAATGTTGCCTGTTCTGCTTACTTCTACTCTAATAGAAGGTAACAAAGTCTGGTAACCCATTTAAAAGAAATACAGCAGCAGAAATATAAGCTCTCAATTAGACTGAACCACCATGTGGTTATGTATAGCTATGGGCATTACTAAACGGTAATCTAGAAGTTACCTGTTTTCTTACAGAGTAAGAGTTGGGCTATAATATAGCTCCAAGACTGTTCAAGTGAAATGAAAAAAACCTGTAGATTAACTACTGGAGAAATGAAAAGAAAACAACAAAAAACTACTTCAGATCACAACAGTCTACCAGAACTATAAAAACTTACATGGTCAATATGTCAAGAGTTAGAAAATTAAAATCTTGTAGAAAAACAGAAAACATTCACACCTGCCAACATAACAAAACAAGTGTTTGTGGTTTTAAGTAGTTATGAAGTTAAGTGCTACCTCTGCTCCAGAATACCCCGTTTAATGAAATCTCTATTTTTCTGAAAAGGACATACTGATTTTACTCTTCAATATGCTCAGCCCTGCTCTGGAAATGGAATTAGACCAGATGAACTGTAGAGGTCCCTTTCCTGGTAAATAATTATACTAACCTCTATTAAAGGTATGAAATGTTAAAGCAGAACTTACTGTAAAATGTGAAAATAGACAAGAAAAGGTAAAATTTAAAAAAATGCTAAAGCATTAGTTACTAACCAAAAATTTTCAAATGCCAATTCCTTACAATTTTAAAGTCATCACTCACTTTTGGATCTTCAGGAAATATGTTATCTACCAGACGCTTGTAGCGAGGACGCAAAGCAGCACAGCAACAGCACACTCCTGCAGAGATATGGACCAACAGAATTTAGAATTAAGTTTT
Organism: Phalacrocorax carbo; assembly: GCF_963921805.1. Lineage (NCBI taxonomy): Eukaryota > Metazoa > Chordata > Aves > Suliformes > Phalacrocoracidae > Phalacrocorax > Phalacrocorax carbo. The sequence goes on along the minus strand of NW_026990353.1, from coordinate 41,364 downwards.
AGAAACTCTGGTATTTTCATTTTAAGTGTCTAGCTGACAAGCAAGAAGGAAAATATACAGGAAATTCAGCTGCTTATTACTATCAGCAATAAAGTAAGGTAACTGAAAATGCCTAAGAAGTCAAATAAGCAAAATACTATTATAATGTAATACATGAGAAAATATGCAAGCATGTTGAGCATTAGAATGCACCTATCATCCAGCCACTCTTTAAAACATGCAGAAAAATCAAGACATTCCAAAATTTAGTAATACTATAAACACGGCTACTTCATTTGCTACTTCATCTTCACCTGAATGACCACTCCAAAACATAAGCAAACATGCAGTATGTTCACTCCTCTGCAAAAAAAAGCCAGCTATGAAATCTTCTGTTTTACAGGGAACCATATAAAGCAATATAAAGCGCAAAATACAAAACAAGCTCTCCCTTCATTATCCTGCTATTTTACTGGGCATCGGACAAGAGACAGTCACTCAAAGTGAAGAAAGGTATTTTTCTGGACTCTTTTCTACTCATATAAAGACGATCAGAACAATACATGTAACTTACTAATTTATTAATTTAGTAAGTCACACTACCTCCTTTACCAAAATAGAAACCTGCAAAGCATGGTTTGTTTATTCCAGCATTCAGGACTACTAGGACTTTGGAATAATTCCAGTTTACCTGAAGTAAAAACTCAGCACAAAAACCCCTAAAGAAATGTTTCTAGATATCTGCCCAATTGTTTTACCAGTGCTGACTGATTCCTAGGGAATTTACATGTTTTGACAAATCAGGTTTTAAATGTTTAGCAGACATAGACTAATCCACTGGTCACGCCTCAGATTAACATTAAAGCAGCTCTGATGCATAAGAGCCACTAAATTAAAAATAATATACTGAATATTATACCAAGTATGCCTGCAGATCAGTGGCTGTCTGGTCTTTCAAATCTCAGTACCTAGAGCATTCAAAGTGGCTGAATATCTTACAAATACCTTATGAAATGTATTAATTTATGGACTCCAAACACCATAAAACACTTTGCTAAAAATAGTAAAAGCTGCAAAAGCATTTACTGCAAATCAAAATACGAAAAAATAAAGGATATCACGACAGCAACTTTGATGATTATAATTCATCTGCAGATTTTTCAGGATGTGAAGATGTACTAGAGAAATACATCAGGATTTAGATTTTAATCATAATATTATTATAATGATATATCAAAATAATATATTTAATATAATTATATATTTCTGGACTTAAGATATCCAGCTAACTTGAGTTGGTTTCAACCATATTTATCAGAACATCTGGGAGATTCATGACAAAGACTTCCCCTCCTGTACTTGTTTTTATTACAAGACTCTACATGAGTAGATACTGTCCCTCTATTCCACCTGTTTTCTGATACTGCTTGTCTTTTGGACAAAAAAAAGCTGAATTGTGCTCACAGTCTGACAACTTAATTCTTGCAATTTATTTAATCAGAAACAATTATCAATGATAGAGCTTTGATTTTTAATAGCATACTCTGAGTTCTCAGTGGTCTTTTAATTCAATTAATGAATTAGAGTCATGTATCAGTAGTAAGATGAACATAGACTTACAACTTCACTTACACGTAACTATGAAAACAACATGCAAGGAATAAACCGGATTTTTTGAGAGTTTTTGTGTGAAATAGTATTTTGCTACTACTGTGAAGTTCTTCATGTTATTCCTTCTGTTGACATCTCCTACTCGCAGAAGTCTAACCAATGTAAAAATCTCCATTTACATAGAAGCTGCAAGTCCTAGGTAGCTAAAATCAAAGCTATTTCATATGCCACTGGAAAACATAAGTATCAAAAGAGGTTAAAAAACTGCTTGACTTAAACCAGAAATAATTAAGATAGTTGTACAAATAGATTCTATTGAGAGCAACATTGTGTAACATTTTAGAAGTAATATCATAGTATGAAAAGAAAACCTCATTCGTATCTAGTATATCACTCAGTATTCAGATATTCAAGTAATACCATCAAAATCCACCTGATACTGCCAAACGTTTCTTGAGTTAGGAGGGCAGCTCTGCACCCGGCTCAACTTGTGTTTTCCTACTTGGATTTTTCTACCTGATGGATCACTAACATTGGTCCAGAATAAACAGTATGTTCAATTACTCCTAAGCATAAGAAGATATTCTTACAATTACTGTAGTAAAATACTTTGCTACAGCTATCTAAAACATAGTAAGAACAGAAAATATTACATGCAAGACAGAGGAAATTAAAAATTCTTCTAGTTACTTTTTCCCTCTTTAAGTGACAGAAGAGACAAACCTTGCAAAGAACCACAATTTAAGTCTTCAAATTATGTTTTAGAACTGTGGTAATTACATAAATGGAACATAGATACAGTCAGTCCTTTGAAAGATGAAATATCAGGTAGGGGTACTCACTCATTCTGACGGCCTTACCAGATGGTTTCAGTTACTGGAAACTCAAAAGTGTTCAAATACTACTCTTGAAATTTATGGCACAGAGTGAATTTTGACATAAAAAAAGGCCTCACAAGAAGTATATTACATAAGGATTGAAAATTCTCTCTTTTCCCCATCCTGGGCTTTCAGTAGTATACTTACATTGCTATGTATTTCATTATAGGACAGTTTACATGAAAAAAAAACCCCACCTATCATGAAAATGTAAAATAAAGTTTAATGTCATTAAAAGAATTTTCTAAATTAACAGAACTTTCAAGGATTAGAAAGCTAGAGTTAATCAAAGCTTTCAGACTCCAAAGATATTCTGAGTAAAGAAATTTAAGTAGAACAGTCAGAAAAAAATTGATAGGCTCTCCAAAGAACACAGAAAAAAAGAAAACAAAAGCAAAACACAAAACAATTAACAGTCATGAGACACACTTTGTGGGAAAATTATTTACCATTGCTCAGTGTTTTGATATAACCAGGAAATATTAATAAAATCACAGAAATAGGTTTTTAAAAATAAGTATGAATGTTAAAAAACACACGAAACATCACATCTTAACAATGTATATTAAAAATAGATTGAACTTAAAAAAAATAAAACAAAAATAGGAACATTTCACTACGTAGACCAGAAAAGATGAATGTTGTTTTAAAAGATGGAGAGAAACTGAGCAACTGAAAACACATTCTCTACTTCTCCGATACAAATTTAACCCAGATAAAAGCTGATCCAAATAAACAGATTCATGTCACACAAATCAGCTATTTTGTAGGTCTACAGAACGTAGTCACTAAGCCAAGTAAAAAGAACCTGTCTGTTCTATGCAGGTTTATTACCAAAAAAATCCTATGACAATTCCCTTTCAATGTCAGGCAAAATTTGCATTTTAATGGTCTCCCCCTCAAAGACATCTTTACATCATTTTATACAAGTAAATCTGAAGGTTAAAGTGCTATCTACAGAGAAGTTCACATTGTTACATGACAGTCAACGTAAAAGGTTTAAGCAATACTTATTATTTTCTTCTTCAGTAGTGGAATTCTCCAAGTTTAAACATGCATGTTCTCTTCTGCTAAAGGCATCCTGTATTCTGCATTTTACACGTTAAGACTGTACATATTTCCCAGCTGTACAAGTACTTCTTTCTACACACATTTATGCTACGCAATACCAGTAAGAAGAAACAGTCCATGTTATCAGAAAATGGTCATTTCACCTACCCAAACACATACATGGTCTTGGTTCAAAAGCAGAGTTATAATCATAGGCTTTTTCTTCCTCAACAGTTGGAACTCGAACATACTGCCTCATCCTGCATATGATTTGCCTCCCCGAGTACTCTCTCTTTTTTCAGAAATTTGCTCTCTCACACTAGCATTGCAGCAGTTACTTCACGCGAGGGCTCTGCAATACTGTAAGCTTATCTGATTAGCCCTGTGACATCTACATAAAGCCACCAAACACGTGAAAAACTTCAGTATCAAATTCTGTTGACAAGGCCAGGCACAAGAGGAAAGAATAAAAGTAAAGATAGATCGTCAATGTGTGATTCACAGCTCATTGAATTAAAATGGACAGAGCCAGTTTCGTTACTTCAACGTCCCCAGAACAGGCAGCTCATTATTTCTCTGATTAGGAGCAAAAAATCAGTATAGTTTCAAAAAAAACTGTGTTCAGTCAGCTGCCATAAATATAGTGATAAATATTTTAAGAAAACATACTTGTTTGATCTTGTTTAAGTATGGTCAGAAAAAAATTATTTAAGGGAGACTGCTGGCTGAAATGGCTTTTTAAACAGAAGGGTTTATCTTTAAGATTAGTCAAACACTTTAAAAATTAATAGGTTAATGAAATTTAAATTATCTCTAATAACCCCTCCGAATTTAAGCAGCAATGATTACAGAATTTAAATCCTTACCAACCTTACTCACAAAGATTATGATACATCTGATAGAAAATCGATTCTGAGTTAAGCAATTCTGAAGTACTTTCTGGCTTCCTGTTAATTCTCTTCATTTTACTCTTTTACTTCCTATATTACACCCACTTGGGTAACACAAATACAGGATTTTCATACAGGTACTTTTATAAACCCTGGAAATTATAAGACACTGCTTCGGATAAAAACACAACTAACAATTTCCAATAAATAACAATTCCATACTGATAGACTTAAGAGACTAGTGCTAATAAACTAGTGTTTACTCCAAATAAATTCAGAGAGAAACACTGAGCTGCACAGAAACTGTCACCACATAGCTTACTAAAGAGACCCCACAGTGTGAAACAGAAAGCTACAAGTTACAAGAAAGTTTTCTTTCAAATGAGTTTGTCTGAATATTCACTGCTGCATCTTATTCCTACAAAATTACAGAAAAACAAAACCTTCAAGCTGGCTTTAAGCAGAAAACACCAAGTTTTGCTCATCGAGTTTAAAACTGCCAGATTTTTTTCCTCTTCAGTAAAACAGAAAACAAAATGGATTGTATTATTTATCTAATGCTAGAATTTCTTCCAAAATTTTGTGATGCTGTCTAATATTGTCAACTGTTTGCAGAACATTAGCAACCTGAAACCAAGATTTCACGTTCACTTACTGAATATTTTTGTTATGCCCCAAACTTGGATCTGGTCATCCATACCTTTACCGTCTATCTTCCAAGAATTAAAAAAAAAAAAAATATTAAAAAATCTTAATCTATCAAAATACAGTATAATTAACATAGGAGTTTGAATCTACAGATAAATGCATGCTTTGCTAATATCATGAAACTGAGCAATATTAGAATTACATTTGGTTGCTCAATGTACTTAAATATAACTATGTAAAAATTGAGTACTTCTACACATTAGACTTTGTTTTACTTGTTTTTCTATATCTGAGATGAGAAACAAACAAAATGAAATTTTTTTCCAATATCTAAAGGAAAGTGCATAAAATAACATTTCAACCACTACACTAACTATACTTGGTTAGTTTTGAACTATTAATATCAGTTGATGCATTTAATTCAGAACTAGAACTATTTTCAAGGGCATTCCCCTTCCACTATTAAAAACAGATCAAATATTTCAGAACAAGGAAATTATTTTAGCCATATAAGGGAGTTAATTAAAAATATTCTTCAACCTGCTATAAAAAGAACAACTGCTGTAAGGACGCGCTCATCAGCCATTGCAATGTCCCTGTAACACACTCCCAGAGAGAATGGAGGGCTCATCATTCAGACACGTTGAAGTCCCATCTCCCTGATAAGCCTCTCCTCCTCCTCTCACCCTACTGCTATTTAACTACCGAACAGCTGCTTTGCAGAGAAAACTCCAACATGCAGATGAAATTTCTGTCTTGAGAACACTATATTCATCTTTATGTTATCTTCTGACCCCCATGACAGCAAAATCTCAGTAACGGGCAACGTGGGAAATACAGTCCACTATCTAGATTTGGCAATTTTACGTTTATTTTTAAAAATATGTTGGTGATCAGATAATCTGAAACAAATGAAAAAAAAAAAAAAGCCCAACCCAACACAAAAACCGAACACCCACAACTTTATCCCAAGAATTTACTCTTGCAGTAGAGCTGTAAAGCTAATTATAAAGGTAATTCTGGTGCAATACATCTTCAAGGTGTGTTCTTCTATACTGGAATCAACATGGAGAGGTGCACAGCATGATACAATGAGAAGTATGCAAAAAGAGTTTGAATATAAGCTTTTTGTCAAAACAAGAAATGACAATGCATGTCAAGCTATTAGTAGGAAGTAGGGGGAAAAAAAAGCCAAACCACCTAGTCACTAAGGCTTACCACTAAGCTTCTCCAATGAAGTATTCTTTTCAGAACCATTAGCATTTAAAACAAATCCCCAGGGAAGGTATTATCTTTGGGTTGGTGCCTTTTAAAGAATTCTAATCCATTAAAAGGAAGTTTTCCATTACATCAAGTTCTCCGGTTGCATTCTTTTTCACAAGTTCCACCGCCTGCAGTGTTTCCATACTGTCTCTCCTTTCTCCCACCTTTGTTGTTTTCACATAGTAACTTTGTTTTACTTGCTCATTTCTGTTCTCTTCAACACCGCCTCCTCCTTCCCTACTCTGAGATATTACCAGCACTCTATTTTCAACACAGCATTAAGAATATCTAAAATTAATCCGGTTCCAGTGAAAGAAGCTCTACAGCTTATTATGAATTTTGCTTCTTAGTTCTTGTCCTTAATTATCTTCTTATTAGGCTGGCCATAACAAGGTCATTTACTTCTCATCACTAAAGCAATACAAAAATGAAACTTTGTCACTCTGACTTCCGAAGACACCTGTCTGAAGACACATCTACATAAATCTCTTTGACCTCTCTCCATCACAGCTGGCATGCATAACCTACTCACAGTAAAAAAATTAATTGGGTAAAGTCCAAGTTTTATTCCTGCTTTCACTATTGGGTTCGCAGTCAGGAAATGAGTTGTAGGTGATGAACCCAGAGGAAGAAAACAAAGGGGCTTTGCGTCATTAAACTATTTCTAAACAAGCAGTGTCATGGAGAACAGGGGATGTCCCAGAGGACCAGAGAAAGGCAAGTGTTACCCTTATCTACAAGAAGGGCTTGAAGGATGATCTGGGTAATTATAGGCCCACCAGTCTTACTTCAATCCCTGGGAAAGTTATGGAGAGAATCCTCCTGGGGCCATCAGAAGCCAAATGAAGCATGTGATTGGGAAAAGTCAACATGGCTTCACTAAGGGCAAATCATGCTTGACAAACCTGGTGGCCTTCTATGACAAACTGACTTACCGGGTTGACATGGGTCAGGCAGTGGACGTTGTCTACCTGGACTTCTCCAAGGCTTTTGATACGGTTCCTCACGCCCTCCTCCTGGAGGAATTAATGCGTTATGGCCTAGACAAGTGGTCTGTGCAGTGGGTGGGGAACTGGCTGACAGGCCGCACCCAAAGGGTGGCGGTAAATAGCTCCTTTTCCAAGTGGCAACCTGTCACAAGTGGGGTCCCCCAGGGATTGATATTGGGCCCAGTGTTATTCAACATCGTCATAAGTGATCTGGATGACAGGATCAAGTGTAGCCTGATGAAGTTTGTGGATGACACCAAGTTGAGTGGGGAAGTAGACACTCCAGAAGGGAGAGCTGCTCTGCAGGGAGATCTGGATAGGCTGGAAGAGTGGGCCAGCAAGAACCTTATGAAGTTCAACAAGGACAAGTGGAAGGTCATGCACCTGGGAAAAAATAATCTGGGAATGCAGCACAGACTGGGATCCACCTGGCTGGAGAGCAGCTCTGTGGAAAGGGACCTGGGGGTCCTGGTGGACAGGAAGCTCAACATGAGCGAACAGTGTGCTGCTGCGGCCAAGCAGGCCAACAGGGTGCTGGGTTGCATCAAAAAGGGCATCACCAGCAGAGATACAGAAGTCATTATCCCGCTCTACTCAGCGCTTGTCAGGCCACACCAGGAGTCCTGTGTACAGTTCTGGTCCCCGCTCTACAAAAAGGATGTGGACAGGCTGGAAGGGGTCCAGAGAAGGGCCACCAAGATGATCAAAGAACTGGGAAACTGCCATATGAGGATAGGCTGGGAGAACTGGGCTTGTTCAGCCTTGAGAAAAGGAGGCTCAGAGGGGATTTCATCACCGTGTACCAGGACTTAAGGGGTAGTTACAAAGAAGATGGAGACTCCTTTTTTACACAGTGTCCCATGGAGAGGACAAGGGGGGATGGACACAAATTGCTCTTGGGGAGATTCCGATTGGACACCAGAGGGAAATTTTTCACAGCGAGGACAGTTACCATTGGAATAATCTCCCCAGGGAAGTGGTTGATTCGGCCACGTTGGACACCTTCAAGAGTGGTCTGGACAGGGTGCTGGGCCATCTTGTCTAGACTGTGCTCTTCCTAGAAAGGTTGGACTAGATGATCCCTGAGGTCCCTTCCAACCTGGGATTCTGTGAAATACTAATTTCATAGCAAGGTGGTTGAAAAATCAGTGAAAAATGGGGACATAAGCAAACTACTGACTAAAGCAGAAGGGGAGGGAAAAGGAGGCTCATAGAGCTTTGTGTAATCTCTGAACTGGCATTATTCCTCCATCCAGACAACCAGTAGAGCATGGAACAGATTCATAACAAACACTGACAAAATACCCACTGTACTTATAGGCCTCATCCAGTAACACACTGAGACAGCAGGATATTCTTTGCCTACTATTTAATTCAGAATAAAAAAAGTAAAGAAGGATTAACATTATCACAGCAGCCCCTTCTACTCTCACTACTCAACACAAATACTTTGACCTGTCTCTCCCTGTCCAAAGGCCTGGCTGCTCCCAAGATTAGTGGGTACTGTGAGTCTCCCCAGCACAGCGATGATCCTGGTATAGAAGTAAGCTCTCAGTTCCAGACAGACTATGCTGTCCAAAGCCTGGCTTTACCTTGATCCTAACCTATTCTCTAACCCAGATGAGCAATTTTCAGAATACTGCATCCTTTAACACTTCACAGCTGCAGAGGATATCTGTGGTGGCAGATAAGCATGCTGTAACTTTTGTAGGCACTTAGAGGCCAACCATCTTGCTTTACACTCCTCCATGGGTTCCACTGAGGAGGGGTATTGCAACATCTGCACCTTCCCTACCACCTTGTTCCCACTTTGTTGCAGGTAGGGAGCAACACCTAACACGGAAGACCATTCTATGGATTCTCAGGATTAAGATAGACATTGTGCTTGAAGAAGCGGAATGACACTACTGAAGGCATGGTTGAAAGGAAACAGGACAAGTAGCAACACTTAGCCTGTCTCCATGGTGGCCAGGGGCCAATAACAAGCAACTTTTCCAAAAGGGGCACTGTGTCCCTCTGGAGCCTTTAAACCATACTTCTGGTCAACAAGCTGGCCAACTACAGGTAAAAAAAAAAAATTATATATATACATATATATATATACACACACAAAATATACTTGGCTAAATGCCTCAGTAAACTTTGGTGACTGCTACTTAAGCCCAGTCTACAGAATCCCTCCCAGATGCACAAGCTGGTCATACCTTTTCTTCCCAGTCCCCGCTTCAGACAGCAAGGCAGACAGCTGACAGGGACTTTCTCCGTGCCCCACCCCCAACACCCAGTTCTAGTTTTAAAAGTTCTAAACTAGATTTTCCACACTCTCTTTCCCGCTCCATTTCCTCATAGATCACTGGACACAGCCCTCATTCCCAGCAAGGAAGAAAGTTATTTTGTTGTTTGAACAGTTGCTGCTCACTTTTGTTTCACTACAGGAATTCATGTAGATTAAGCCATTGCCTTTAAAGCAACACCCCTTGTATATGTGTGTATTTTGAGGCTGAGAGAGGGAAGGGGAAGAAGAGAGCATCAACAAGAAGCTGGGACAAGAGCATGAGTCTGGGTACAACTCTAGGCAGAGCATTAGGAGATGGTACATTGATAGTCTATTAAATAGGGGCAAAAAACCATCTAGCAGTGATGTTGCCAATTATGCAAGTTCCCATTGTAAATGCAGTATTGTTACAATTAATGGTACATTTAAAGTCTCAGGCCTATGGCAGTAGCACATACGGATTACTTAGCATCTCTTGGAACACAGATGGTCACTGAAACAGCATTAACAGTTCTGCCTTTCAGCAGATGTCTTTATTCCAAGGTCAGAGTCATGAAAGAAAGTGGAATGACTCCTGACAAGGGAAAGTTGCCAAAATGTGTAAAGATCTACCTTGCTGGTCAACTGAAATCTGTATTACATAGTAGCCTCTTCTGGTTTTGATGCTGTGGCTTCCCTACACCAAGAAAAAGATGGAACAGTGTCAAACAGTCCCTACTTTTGGAAGGTCATGAAGATTTTGTCAATACTACAAGCTCTCTTCAAGCAGTTCTAATGTGAAGGATGGCGCTGGTAAACCTTTATCACCACCTACCCTACATAAGACAAGCTCACTTCAAACCAATAACTGGTCAGCAAGCGGCCAGAGCTGCAAGTGTTCTCAGGGTAATAAACACCTGAAGCTTTCTACATTGAAAAATCTGAATGTAGAGAAGCATGAAGACGTTTCCTGACTACTGCTACTATTTCCCTTTTCGTAAGACAATGGAGCTTGTTTTCTTGACCCAATCCACACAGCTGCAGTGGTAAGAACTCCCAGAATCTTATGCTGCTGCTGCTCATCTTTTTCCTCAGAGAAAAGGAGGCTCAGAGCAGTTGTGTCACCTCCTTATCACAGGTATCCTATGACTGCAGTATCTAGGCTGGGAGGATTAAGTTCTCTGCTCCTGCTCAATGGTGCCTTGCAGCACATACTACCCAAATGCATAGTGCTGAAATAGATCAGGGAGTAGGAACCACATCGTCACCTGAGTTGCATGAAGAAAAATGAGGCATGAGGAGTTTTCTCTGAGTGAAAACAGCATGTATGTCATGATTAAAAGTCCTGATGATGAGGAAGCAAAAGTTCACAGGCCGCCTTTCTGGAAGCCTCAAAGCTAATGCAGTGGGAAGGTTTAACTCAGGGAACTAAATTTTAGCCAGTTCAGAGTAAACCACTGAACTGTATACAGGACATGTAGAAGCGTGTTGTTCTATATATCCTTTTTTCCAACATAAGCATGGCCAGAGCTTCAAAAACAAGTTTTACCCTCATTTGAGTACAGCCACCTATAGATTTCAACACATAGGAAATGTTTTTCAAAACTTGTGTATAATTAAAAGCAAAACTTTCTGTATACAATTAGTTCAATACCACATCACATAGATTTGATTTCACACACACATTGTACATAGAAGGCATCATAAGAAAGAGAATGGATGAAAACTTTTCTGTGAATCTGTAACCATACTGTACTACCTACATTGAGAAAACCGAGTGCAGCAATTCTTCTGAGACACATACACAGGGCTCAAAACATGACAAAACATCTGTTCCTGTTCAATAACAAAGTGTTTAAATTGGACTGACATTATTGAAAAATAAAATGCTAAACAAAAATGTTGTAATGTTACTTTGAAAAACAGTCACAGAAGATACATAAGGTTAAGAACTCCAATTCTTGTTCAAGTCTCACAAATCTTCAATTAAGTACCCCGTTTGTGTCTATACCTACCCATTTGATTTTCCCAGTAAGTATTCATAAAATGGGATATTCCAAATTGGACACGTGAACATAAGTACAGAAGAACATTAGAATAATTCAGAATCAAAAATTTGAAAAAATCTCTTTACGTATTACAGGTCCACAGAGCTGCCCATACGCTCCATTTTACACACATTCTTTCTCTGCAGACAGCTTTACCTCGTTCGTCCTGCCCTCTTAGAAGAGCAGCTTTGTGCTACAACCAACAAGCAAGCAGTAGTTTATGTGACAACTTTTCAATATTAGCAGTTTTAAACACAGACATGAAAGAAGTTACAGTAAAAAGACTCCATCTAAGTTAATCTGAATAATAAAATACCCTTGTGGTTGTTACCTTTCCCATTAATTCTAAAAAGTGCTCCAGCTTGTAGTCAGGTTTCCCAGAATAATTGAAAAGCAGCTGTTACAAGATTCTGCATTGTTTTCTCCTCTCCAGAACAGTGAGATTTAAGGGTAGAACACATGCCTATCTAGAACCACATATCCCAGCTAATTAAGAAGCAGTTGCCTCCCCACTCCTGTAATTTCTGATCACAGAGTACTGAAGGAACATGCATGTAGCTGATGGCTCCTCTGTCTAGCAGAGAGACAGCTTCGTATTTATACACAAAGGACTAGTTATATATACACACATTGTTAATCAACAAGTCTTAGGTGTCTCAGCTTTCTGTAGAAACCATCTCTGGGCCCACAGGTTCATTGGTTTCTATAGTAATCCAAGCATTCTTCCCCACAACCAGCACTTCTCACCATGCTGTAATTTCAACATCAGATTCAATTTGCATAAATAATGTTCTGTCAGTTCAGAAGAACTTTAAGCTCTTGTCTAAACTAATTTCAATAACAGATAACAAACTTTAAAAAAACCCCAAACAACAAACATGCATATAGAAGTAGTCTTGGATGCAGCTTGTACTGCATTTATTACAAAAGGACAACTCTGCTAGCTCAGACACAGATCAATTATAATTTAATAACTATTCATTTTTTATTACCGATGAAGTTCAAAAGTAGGGTATCAGCATCTTAAAGTCCTTTTCTAATCGTAAAACAGTTATGTTCTAGTTTAATGAAAGTGGGATAATCTGTTTTAATTGCATAAATTATTCTGTATTTGTTAGAACTACAGGAGGAGACCAACAAAAATCTGAGAAGATTTATTTCCACATACTTTTGTTAAGCAGTTAATATGTAAGGAAGTATCACAAAGGAGTACTAATTTAGCATAATGATATAGCTTATTGTTAGGTTGAAATTCCTTACTAAGGAATGAGTAAGCATTCTCGAGCCACAATTAAAGACTCGGGGTGCCCATTTCAATCCAAAGGACAGACCTTAATCAGCAAGGTACTGTAACATGTCCAAGTATAATTCAGAATCACAGTTGTGCTCTTCTTGAAAAATGAAAAGGACTGAGAGCTTTAACAGATCTCAAGTTGGACATGAAAAGGAAGGCTGAGTTATACAGTAGCCAACTATTTTTTTAAATATTGGGGTCTAGAATTCTACTCAGACTTTACATAGTATAAATCTATTTTTTTAAAAGCCACTGAATTTAAAAAGAACTAAAAAATTTATTTTGAAATCAAATATTTACCTTTTCTCACATAATTGTTGGGAATTTTGCACATCTTTACCAAAGACTAATTCTTACTGCCATGTTTCTAGTTTAGAAAAACAATTCAATATTTGAAAGAAAGAAGTAAAAGTTTTTAAACACAAAATACCAGTACATGAGCAGTGTTCATTTCTGAGCTCATTTATTTGCACATGTAAATTATGAAAGGCTAGACAGTTCTTTACCTGCAGTGAAATCTTTTTGCTATGAATTAAAAGCATGCAAGTCAGACTACTGCAATATTCACTCTACACAAATATATTTACTGATTCAAACTTCAGTTCAAGCAAACATCAAGTACTCCACAAACAGACACAGCTAATTTGCTTTTTATACTTTGTACTCAGGCTAATTAAGAACCTTCCTAGTTTACAAATTACTTGCTAGTTTTAAGTTTCTTAAATATACCTGTGCAAGACAAGGATTCTATACTTGTTTTAACTTTTGAAATGTAAATAATTATGACACATCCCTTATGTTAGAAAATTTCATACTGACCTCTACATGGGTACCAAAAGGCTTGTATTCTTTGAGCCAGCTGGGTTACCAGTAAGAGTCATAGGTCATTCCCTTGAACACATCAGCTACTAACAGAATTTGCTAGTATACTTCATAGACACGAACTCCAGAACACGGAATCAAGCAGAACTTTGGCTGTTCAGCTAAGCACCTTCAAAACAGCAAAATCCGGAACTGTTCACCTTTGGACATGATCATTAGCTGATATTTATAAGTTAGTAGATGAGGGAGAGTCTTATCTACCTACCCCAACTTTCTACTAATTCCTGTCTAATTCCTGCATGAATTAGTCTTGAATGATGCAATTTTCTAGAAATGAAACAGCACTCTTTAAAAGCCAAGAATCATGTACACAGCTAACTTCCATCTTCAGCAATTCACAAGGTACCTGATTCTCTAGAGAGCCACTGGGGATCCTTGCGGTCAATGATGGGAAAGAAATTACATACACCATGTAAAGGAAAGGCCAAAATATTTTTAAAACCAGTCTACCCTGGTCTTTCCAGAGGGACATGCATTTAATCACATAGTGGAAAACCTATCCCTCCCCCCCAATCAATTTTTCTTTGTTGTCATGCACAAAAAATAGGACACTTGCATGCATAATCAGCATGAGCCTTCTTACCCTTTCGTCCCATGATTGAGAAATCAATAGCAAACAATGCTGCACATGAAGGTTAATCGACTGATAGGAAAACCAGTTGCAAAGAGATTTCTGTAAATAACAACGATAGCCATATTTTAATAAAACCTGAAAAAAACTATTAAGCTACATTTTAACATTTGGCGAACTGTCCATGTATAGTTTAAAAGCACACAAAGGCTTTGATGGGGACATAATTAAGTTCACCAAAAGCATCTGATTTCCTACGTTATACGCCCAGATTGCACACACATAAAATAACTGAAAAAATAAATTCTTCAGGTTTTGACAAGGAATGAATGTAACAAAAAGTTCATTTCTTGGCTATACTAAAGTGTGTTCCAAAACAAATGGAAGGAATGAAGGAGGACCGATGTTAATGATATTAACTAGTTGTTATTCACAAAGTGCTCATATGTGTGCTTTTCATTTTCTATGGACCTTCTCCTAAACGTTAACTTTCCCAAATGGGGTTAGGATGATGAGACAGAGAGAGTTAAAAGCTCACAGAAAATAACAAAATGAACACTTGTTCAAAATTAACAAGTCTTAAAGAAATCCATGCAGATTCATTAAATATGGAAGCAACCAGCCTACTGGCACACAAAGTAGCTTAGGGTATCATGAGTGGAATAAACAGATGCACAAAGAGCTACAGTTCCCCAGCTACAAGCTCCTGAGTTTGTTTTTTTTTTTCTTAGCTTAATCAACGGATACATTAAGAGAAGTTACTACTTTTTCTTTTCAGTGTAGAAAAGACAATCACCTAAAACTTCGCTGGAAAAAAATCTGTACCGAAATGCTTACATATTGAAAGCATTTATTGTATATTATTGTGTAAAGAATTCATTATGGATTTTATGACCATAGTATTACAGTAGTTACAGATATTCTGAAATACAGTTATTTTCCTTTACTGGCCTAGGTCTAGCAAATGGCAAACTGCTGAAGGAAACCCAAACCATGACATACCCTTGGCAGCTGTTTTTCAAGTTCCTGTGTTGGTTAGGTTAGTAGATGAAAGATGGGCTTGATATAAGGCTGCTTGTGTTTCTCATCCTCTAAGGTACTAGAACCAAGCAGCAGACAATGATTCGAGAAACTCTGCCATGTAACTCTTCTGTAATAGCCAAAATATGAATATTCTATAGAATTACAATGTATTTATTTTAACACTAAGTGGTCAACAATACTGTCAGAAAACTAATAGGGTTTCTACTGCCTATAAAATAAATTAAAGCAACTATGAAAAATGCTTAAGTAGGAGGTCCCATTTAGTGTTTTAAAGTATCAAGGGTACATGTGAAACACACTCCAGATGAGGAAAAAGGCATGTTAGACAGAAAGAGTGGAGAAAGTTATTAATTAGAACTATGGCTTAATTGTCACTAAAAACATTAGAATGCTCAGCCCATGAAATATCTGTATAGACAGATTTAGGAATACATCTCCAGCCACCATGGGTATTTTAGAACTGTATTTCACACAGAAATAAATCTTCCCTTCTCATTAACAGTCTTGTTATTACTTATTATTTACATAATGGCAAGAGACAAATAAATGAATTTCCCAAAACTGCTGTGAGGGAAAAAACCAAAATGAGATTATCCGCCTCTCAAAATGTGTTAATAACATTAAATGTGAGTTAAGAACTTACTCATTTCAAATTCCATTTCAAGTGCTGTTTTCCTTCCTACACTTGGCAAGGAAGCTCTAGTCAGAAAGAAAATTATGGTTCTAATAGTTTGTTGAGGGTTTTTTTTGTTTGGCAGGGAGGGGGGTGTTGTTTGCCTGTTTAAAGACTGTGAAGCAACTTAACTGAAAGCAGTAACATCCAAGAACAATCACTACTCAATTGTTCTATTTACTTTCGTCTCTTATGAGCTAGGGAAGCCACCAGTACACATCAGCTGCAGCACAGCAAAGCGCCACATGGCGTTTGGAAAGCTGAGGAAACAAAATGTTATGTACTTTAACGACAAGCAATCAATGCATTGAGCATACTTGGAGAAGCATCCTGGAGTTACCAAAACAGTCGCTTCACAGTAACCAAGAACAGGCCAAATCATGGACGATTTCCCACATAACTGATGCATATATCTTGTAAATCAGAGTGGTCTCTTTTTAAGTGGCAAATATTTGACAGAATAGCATGGGGGATGCTCATATTACTGAAGTTCACAGCAGTAATTCAAGGGGAGAAAGTGGGAAAATTACATTTGTCAAAATCCTTTTTTTTTATTTATTTGCTGTCTTCATTTGCATGTTACAAGGATCCACTAATCAGCAGCTAAATTCAGTTTAATGTAACAATCATTATTAACAAAACCTTGAAAAGCAAAAATATAATTAGATATGTTATTGGCATATGTAAGAATAAGAGAAAAGAACAGGAAAAAGAGAAAAAATCACAAGCATAGCTACCACAAGTAAAATACATTCTTACAGTCAGCAGGTGTTCTCACCTGTATCACACACACTTTTTCTAACCCAAGCAATTTCGTCTTAGTATCAAATCTGCCTTAAAGTTCAATATTCAACTGAAGTCAGGGAATACAGCCAGTAAGTAGGTTAGCTGTTTCTGAAAAAAACTCATTATCTACTGAACGGTGTTTCAAGCATCTGATTAAGTGTGAATATCTGGAACATAATGTCCAAAAAGAAAAGTGTCTTAAACAAATGTTTTGATACATGATTTAGCAAGACTTTTTCCTTAACAGAAGCATTTGTAATATTTCAATCCAAATGCAGCCTACAAAAAATCCTACCAAAACCACCCATGCTCCATAACAGAAGTATGTTGAATGAAATAATCTGCACAAATTATTGAACAGGGAAATTGAGTGCAAATTTGTGACAAATGAAGAACACATACTGCCTGTACTGCAAAGCTATCTGGTTAAAAGTTCTTTGGTTTTATTTTTAAATAAAAGGACTAATTAATCTCTTAATCCACAGTTTCTTTGTAATAAGGCACAGCTAAATCGGTTAATAAAATAGCTGTGGCTCAAATCATTCTACTCCTACTGTATTATAACAGCAGTGAGAAAAGACATTTGCTTTCTCAACGTTTCAGAACTTGCATTTCAACTTCACATGAAGACACCATGTTTGTAAGCATATCTTCTATCAACACCCATGTTATTTGCACAAGAGGAGCTATAGATAGAAGTTACAGCTACAAAGAACACAGGGAAAAGCAATACTTTGGCAAGGTTGCTACAAGTGCTGCTGCAATTATATAGCATTACACCTCCACTACAGACTGGATGTCAATACAGATGCTACGCCATGGCTAGTCAAAACCAAGCACTTTTACATCTCAAGATTAAGAGAGCAGAGCGAAAATTTACTATTTATGGGCCATTACTGTATTGAGACTAAAACCTTAACATTATTTCATTAAGGACTCGATGCAGCACTATATCCACGTATTCTTAAATTTGATAATCCAATATGTAACAAAACTACCAAAGACCAGCACGCATGACTGAGATGAGGTTAAATGAGAAGAACATTACCCTTGGTTATCTGCTGATGTTCATCTTTCTCCCTCTCAATACCACATCCCAGTTCTGACTACATGCCTATTTTTTGGATAGTTAATATTGAGGGAGATAAGAATTATATTGTCCTGTGAACATTCATGTACAGTAACTTCAAGACTGACTTCTAAAGTGTCTCTAAGAACAGCTGAAGTCCCAAGAAAGACTAATAAAGCCTCCTTGTCCAGTCTTTCCATAATACCAGTATCTTGACCTCTCCTGACCTTCCGAACCACCACTTGCAGACCTAGACATTCCCTAACTACTGTACTGCAAAAAGGGAGTAAAAATATTACCAGGAACTGGTATAGAGACCCAGGAAAGCAAGCAGGACAACACTGGGTTGGTCAATATGAACCAAGAACTTCATCAAACTTTCCTTTTAGCTAGATATTATTATTCTACTTTGTTTATAAAGAACTCATTCTAGCATGACACAAAACATTTTTTGAAAATATTTTTCTCTAACAGCGATTTCCACATTTTATTCCAGAAGATGCTCGATGTACTTGTTGATGTGTGGGATAAGAGAACTCCATGTGAAAAATAAAAAAAAAAATCCCAGCCTTTATAGATCTTTTCAGATTTCAAGGACAAATACTTTAAGATATCAAAGTAACACTAAATAGTAGCACCCTGTTTTGTAACATGCTCTGAAAAGAATCCTGTGGAATCTCTGAAGAAGCCTAAACTAGCAGGCAGAAGCTTTCCCTTTCACATGCAGCAAAGTTGAAGTCTTGAAGGCTGTGTCTATTCATGTTGATAAAATGTACAGCTAGCCACAAAGTAATGCTTGCTTGTATTAAAATCTAATAATCATCTTTATCACCACAATTTTTGGAAGGGAAATTTTAAGAAAGTACTGTTATTCTGTAAGAATTGCAATATGCACGCATCTGTTCAGTTACCTTCTCTTCACCAGCACACTTAAACTCAAATATACACAGAAGAGAAACAAATGGCTGCATAAGTCTGAACACCTCACTACAGATAAACATTGCAACTAGTTTTGGTCTCCTTTCAGTTCCATCTGACTCTGCAGTAATGCAGGCTCTACGTGCATTTGAGTAAATAGTGTTAATATGGACCCTGAACATAAGCATGCCTGGCTTAGAAAAAAAAAAATCTAACTTTTCCAGTTTAAAAGTTTAAAAAAACTACACTCCTTCACAGCAAAAATGAGTACCAGGACAGAGGCCTCAACAGTACTGAACACTGCAATCGAAACACAGCAGCAGTTCACTCTACTACGAGAATCGAGCCACAGTAGAGTTGGACCAATTTATGCCAGCTGCTTCTCAAGTATATAATAGAAACATATATGCCACTATTCTGTACAAAAACTCATGTCTATGTAGAGAAAAAACGTCAACTATTTAACACAAAGGCAGAAAACCCCTAAACACTTACAGTAAGGTATTTTACAGGACAGTGGTTCAAACAACACAACATAGAATTACTGCAAGACATTTTTAGTACCCAGTAGTCACATATTATTACAAATCGTATTACGAATCTTAAGTCACTGAAAAAAATGAATGCTGAAACATTTCCTTATTAAATTAAACATTTGTGAAATTCATTACAAACCTATAATTAAAGTGCACTCAATATGATTGGTACTGTAACTTTATGAAGACCTCTGCATAAGGCACAGTGCTTTATCCAAAGACTGATATTAGTAATTTTACTAGAGACCATGCAGAGTTTTTAATAGAAAACAGAAAAATAAAAAAAAAAAATTAGTTGGAATTAATACTGTTAAAAGACATTTCATAACCTGACACTTTGTGTTAGGGGAATTTGCTATTCTTCAAAGTAAATAATAACTGGATTCTTTGAAGCATCTGCCTCAAAAGTCTCATTTAAATTTTGAATGTTAAAAATTTTAAGTCTTACAATTTTATATCCTAATTAGTAATTCTATCTTCTACAATCAATATTTGTAATTTTCACAAAAGCGGATTATAGCTATATCAGAATCTTTTTATTTTCTATTTCAGAACATACTTGAAATCACAAAATTCACTGATGTTAAACTGTGAACTTCTTATTGAAAAGGAAAATGCAAAGCCCATACTCGGTTCCTTTGAAAAACACACGGAGATTTTCAAAGGCAGATGCTGGATAATACTGAGATCTTAAATATCTTAAAAATGACAGCAAGTATCATTATTTGGGTTATTTTCCATTTTAATTTTGGTAGAAGTTTTAACTCCCAAAGAAAATACCGTAATAGTAAACACCCCTAAATACTGTCTTAACATACTTAAGAGAACAATACTTACTTCCAGGCATTGTTACTCAGGAATCTGTCTTCAATTTTGCAAAAATATAATAATCTATAAAGAAAACAAAAAAATAAGTCAAGGCAATAGCTTTAGACAATTTATGTCCAAATATGCACAGAAATTTACGCAGAACGAGACAAAGTCACATTCTTCAGCTCCAATATCAAAAAGGCTGTTACCACAGAAACCCAGACATCATTTTATCTGACCAGACTATATGCAGGTTTTGCCAGTTCTTGAAATTCAGTCATTCTGTTCTTACATTTGATGCCTGAATAAACATTTTTCTCTGTATTTATTGGGACGACCTTTTGAACTGCCACTATATACAATGCTAAATGGTGTACAGCCTTACAGGATACTTCTACTTCGAATGTAAATCCCAGCATGGTAAAACACCTGTGAAAGGTTTCTATTCTATACAAATTAAAACGATGCTAAAAAATCTGTGTGGCACTTTCTAGGACATTTTTCTCCCAGTATCAAAAAAAAGAGACAGATTTTAGATCAGAGGGCAAACTACTATAAACAATATAGTCAAAGAATTTTTGGTGCAATTAGAGATCTTCATACAATTAACGCAACTGAAGTTACAACAATCGATTTTGGGGATAAAAATAGCCTAATCTACCTTTAATGAACTAGCATTAAAATCCAATTCATTTGAAGATTTTTCTATATTAAAGCAGCACGTTTGGGTTTTATTAACTGCCAAATGCAAACTCCCTGCAAATGTACCTTTTCACAAATAAGAAAAAAATCTCAGTTAAAGAGACTGAGCGTTGCATTTTCAATGATAAAATAATGAGATATTCAGCTAATAGTTATCTATGCACACAAAAAAATGGTAATTCCAGACACTGATAATGTGAGAATAAACATTTCACTTGGTCACAAAGCATGTTTTAATGACCACACACAAAGCAATATTCATAATTGCTAGAAGTAAATTTTATTTTCATTGTACATGTATTTCAGTCAAAGGTTCCAACTTGCCAATAGCAACTGTGATTAAAACTAGTGATTCAAAGTTTTTTACTTAAAGTATCCTATCCTACTAGAAGGCTGTATGTCCCTCTCCAAGGACAGAGTTAAAAGCAGCATAATTTCATAAAAGGAAACATGTGCTGTGGATTGTGATGTTCGAGACACACGTGGAAAAGTGAAATCTCTGATTTAGAGTGTAGTTAAGAACTGAGCAGAGCGATTACAGAAAACAGAATTACTGACATATTAGAACATAAAAATGCAAAGAGCCTGATGAAAGGTTCAAGGGAGTCAAGTGCCAGAGACTCAGAGTGTTTTCCTGACCATAACTAGCAATCAGGAATTCAATACAGTTTGCTAGAACATTATCAACCTTGTTGCTAGCAAAGTCAACTAGGTTTAGAAAAATATTAATGCAGAAATTACTAGAAAAGTTGTATAAGCAACTAAGACAAGTGTTCAAATTTAAGATTTTTCATTCTGTTTTTAAATAATTGACTGGATTTTTAACCATTTTAAGATTTGCAACAGTACCAAAAATTCAATATGGAGGCAGCCTGGCTTCTACATGCAGAACAGACTACACAATTTCCTCCCCTTAAAGTGTTCAGTCACTGGCTCATTAGGCCTAGGGCAAAGTTCAGTCTACAGACGCCGATATCTGTTACAGTAGAACAGAACTAAAATAAAATACAAAGCTTCCCACCGTGAGTCTACTCTGCTGTTTGTCACTGAATTAAATTCTACATATCAAGAGAGGGAGGAAAATATCCAGAATTTCATGAAGTAGAACCTGGCTACAATTAAAAAAGACGTATGGCAAACCTTGAGATATAATTTAGCTTTCCTAAATAGTCTAACACTATTTTACATATTCCATGTCACTCTGTGATATTTGACAGAACACCAGAAGCAAGTTAAGGATGTTACGGACCTATACTACTTCTCCTGCACCAAAGAAATAGACTCCTGGATTTTAAAGAGGTAAATGTCATGTCTACTTTTCTGCAGAGAACTAGAAGTTATTTTGTTTTCTTAAGGATATAACAGTAATTCTAAACACAATTATAATCAAAGGACAATGCTAGCAAATGTATCTTAAAAGGCAGAACAACACTTCTATCACACATAAGGGCCATTTTTCTTAAAAACTTTCTGTTCAGTTTTAAGAAGATTCTACACAATGTGGCTAGGATAAGGAAATCCAAGGTCAATTTACTGTTCTATCAGATTCAAGCAGCACTAACATAGGAATAAAGATACACTTTGCTCTACTTATTGGTTCTGATAATCTTCTTCCTCCAGTTATATGCGTGCATGTGATATTTTTGTCATTACTTTTTATAACCTGGGACCTGAAATTAAACGATAGTTTATAAGCAGAAACTATTATTATCACAAGATTCCATAAATGGCACTGGAAGCCAAACAGAAAAGCAGACATCTTTTTCCTGTCTGCCCTGAAATATCAGACCTCTGTAAAAGATTTAAAATGAAAAAATGTAATTATACTTGTGCCACAGTATAAGAAACATAAGTCAGCATACCTGAGGTTTTGTATTTCCTTTTAGTAAGTCCACCATTACGTTATTCTATTATGTAACACTATAAATTATTAACTTGATCTTAAGTATTCAAAATGAAATTGCCAGCTGGGCACCTATCCATTCCTCCAAATTAAGCCAAAGAAGAGCACAGGTTTAAGCAGCTCTGACAGTCAGGCAACCCAAGCTGGGTAGGCAAGAACTGAAAATTAAAAATATGCTGCACGATAAGTTTTCACATCACTTGGTTCGCCACTCATGTTTCCTATATGAAAAAATTAATCAATGCCTTTAGTTTTGAAGGTAGGCAAATGGCCAGTGCAATGCAAGATTAAGAAATCACACACTGATTCCTAAATATAGAGTTAGGCTCCAACTACAACTCCCACAATCCAAAAAACGCAACATAAGATAGATTTACATGGCACAGCGTAATTCTGACTTTATTTTGAATTACCTTTCTCAGGTTGAGAAGCAATGCCACATGTGAGCCCGGCTGTATTAATGAGGCTACCCTGTTCTCTCACCCAAGAGTTCCGCTAAGCAGGCACATCTAAAAGGACACTAGTCCTGCCCCACCTTAGAGAATTCGGTCTTGAGCTGATGGGTTTAGGACAAGAAGAACCCTGCACATTTAGTAAATGTTCCTTAGCAACTCTTCCCACCCATCTCAAAGGCGAGTTTAATCCAATACCCCACTCACAAAATTAAAACCAATGTCCCTATGCCTAGGTACATATTTTGCCAGCAGTGGGTTAAAAATCCATCAGATAAATAGTTTTTGCTCTATTCCATATACACAAAACAGTATTTGCTTTTACTTTGAAACAAAAAAAAAGCCTTCAAAGTTGTTTCAAAATAACACAGATTTTACAAGAATTACTTAGTTACAGAGTTAGGCTGGGCAGTTAAAAGTCACTAATATCAACCAAAGCTGTTTCTAACCTGTACATTTTACAATTTAGATTTAACAATTAGAAGTGCAATCCCTCTTCATTATACCTGAAGTTCATCACTTGCCAAGTCTGGTTAGCATTCTAACGCCTCCTTCCACTTGCATGTAACATAAAATTTGTTTAGTCTTTTCTCCTGCACAAGTTTGTATCAGAAGTAGAGAGAAGTTACTGTTCGTTATTAACTACAAACAGTTTCATAACAGGATGCCAAAGTTAAATATTTAATTTTAAAACAGTTGTTTAATTACAAACTGTATTCTAATTCCCATTTTTGTGAGTCTTTTTCCTGAATCAGAAATCAATCCCATTCTAGCAGCATTTTTTTAGACAAATATTAAAAGTGTTATGAAAAGGCTTAAATAAAACTTAAAGAGTAAGCCTTTACAAATATCAGGGCAGTACAATCAAGATTTCAACCCCAAAGCACAAATTTCTCAGGGTGATTTTACCACATTTCAGAAGATCCATACACTGAGTCTTCCAACAAGATGCCCTGAAAACTAAAGTTACTCAACAGAATACTCCAAATCATTTCGAATTTGTTACAAAGGCTTCAGGAAGAAGACTACCTGTATCTTCCCAAAGCCTTGGCTGTTACTCTGGTTTTCGCTTACCTACTCGATTTGCACAGCAAACACCTGATGTAGCTTTACAAAGTGTAACATCTGGGTTAGAGAACATGATTTTCACATAGGAATTAAAACTCTCGTTCTCAGTTAAAGGCTGTTCCACAAGTTCTCCAACAGAGAACAGAGAACTCTCAATCCACGGCAAGATCTTTTCTGCCCAGTATCTCAGCTCAAAGTACCGTGGGATACCTCCCGAGATGTATTCAGCTTAACGAAAGAGAAGTGGTACTATAATTAGTTCTCAGTAACAGGATTTGTGAACTTACACCTCAATTATCTCAAGTATGGCTCCGTGCTGCACAATTAACTTTGAAATAAAAGATGAAGCTATAGAAGAAAGCTCACAGTGTAGTCCTTTTGTAAATTTGCATTGTGTTCGGTTAATGCTTAGCAAGCCCTCACTGTGTTATGGCCCATTTGAAGAAAACCGGCTTAGGGACGTCCCAAAACCACAGTCCTTCGCTGCCTCCAGACTGATACCACAGGGACGTCTGACCGCATCAGACACGACTGGCGAGGTTTTGATTTACGATCGCCTCACGGAAGGCCTCGGCCTCCGGAGAAGCGCCGTGCACCGGCGGCGGGACCCCAGGCCCTCTCCTGGGAACGGCGGGGGGGTCCCGCGGAGAGCCTTTGTGGGGAGCAGCGCCCACATGGGCGCTCCGAGCCGGCCGCCCCACTGACAGCGACGGGCTGAGGCCACGTTCCGCGGCTCCTTCCCCGCCTCCCCCCGCCGCCCAGAGGGGTCCCGGCGCGGC
Organism: Phalacrocorax carbo; assembly: GCF_963921805.1. Taxonomy (NCBI): domain Eukaryota; kingdom Metazoa; phylum Chordata; class Aves; order Suliformes; family Phalacrocoracidae; genus Phalacrocorax; species Phalacrocorax carbo. The sequence continues at coordinate 16,267 of NW_026990353.1, read as the reverse complement.
GGGTCGGACCGAGCCTCCCGCCGCCGCCCCAGCCGCTCCCCTCAGCGCCCGCCCATCCGGCGCGGCCTCCTCGCTCCCACACGCGGAAAGCGCGGAAGGGAGCGGAACAGCGGGAGAAGGAGATGGCTGTGAAGGCGAAGACAACGGAAGGGACCTCCTCCCGGCTGCCCCAGACTCACCTCAGCCACCTCTCCGCCCCGCGCTACCAGCCGCCATCTTCCCCCCGACCCACCCCCAAGTTCCCTGGGGCGCAATGCACGCCGGGAGCTGTAGTTCCGCGAGGACCCGCGCCGCGTCCCTCCCGCTCATCCCTCCCCACACACAAGCAGGGGCAGGGGGGGAACGGGGGCACAGGGAGGGCCCCCGGCACGGCACGGCACGGCACGGCACGGCACGGCACGGCACGGCGCGGCGCGGCGGCCCCGGGGCGAGTGGCCGCCCAGGCAGGGCGGAGCCTGGCCGAGGAAGGCGACGGGCGCCGCGGGCGGACACGGCTCCCGGCGCCCTTTGCGGCGGCCGGAGGCGGAGGGGCGGGCGCGGCTGTGCGGGGAGCGGCGGGCCGCGGGGGAGCGGGGCGGCTCTGGGTGCCCGGGTGAGCCGGGGCGCTGAGGGAAGTCCCGCCGCCCTGCCACTAGAACCTTCGTGTTTCTGCGCTGGCGGCGGCCTTGGCGGGCGAGGAAAGGTGGCGGTCTCCGTGAGGGACAGCAGGATGCCTCGGGGGGAGGAAGGGGGTGTTACTCGTTTTAAACAATCCGAAGTTGGAACCGAAAACAGCGTGTTGGCAGAAGAGTTTCGGCCTGGCTGTGTGTTTCTGACACGATTATTCGGAACGGGACAGCGGGAGGGAGCTGCGGTTGTGCTCGGCTGCCGTTACCCGGAGAATCATAGGATGGTTTGGGCTGGAAGGGACCTGTAGAGGTCACCTAGGGCAGCCCCCCGGCAGCGAGGAGGGGCACCTTCCGCTAGGTCGGGACTAGCCCCTCACTACCCAGCCACCGAAGGGAGGGGCCAGGCCGGGCGAGCTGCGCTTGGCGGCTTGGCTGGGGCCGGCGGTGCGCAGTCACGAATAACCCAAATGGAAATCATGTGAAACAGCTACTGATCCAAGGCAGCATAATCTCTTAATCCGTTCTCCTTGAAATAATATTACCAGCATCAAAATACGATATTTTTGAAGCCTGATTTTCTAGACAAGCAAGGGGAAATCTGAAAAGTTTGTTTCCTGTTGTAGGTAGTTCCTTCTGAAGGAAGGCGTGCCAGTCCAGCTGTCAGGTTAGGTGGGTAAGTCTTAAGGTATTCTCCACATTTATGTATTCCACCAACTTCAGGTCTGCGTACGTTACATCTGGTGAAAAACTAGCGTTTCATTTTCTTACGCTTTTTGAATCTATTTTCCTTCCTTTCACTAATAGTAGAAACAGGATCAGTGTTTCTGACTTCTGTTCCTTGAAAAGAATCCCTAAAAACGCAGAACTGGGGATGTGAGATATCTCTGCGTCTTGAAGTTTTCGGCAGTGTCCAAAACATGTTAATTTGGAAAAACTGACAAGACTATCACATGCAGGTGCAACTAGGGGAGTTAAAAGAGTAAACTGAAGACCTTAGTTGTTTATATGACTTCTGAAATACAGCTTATGGTTTTGAACTCTTGGGGCCAAACATAATGAAAATAATAACAAAAAGTGAACAGCCTGCCTTCCATAGATATGCATATTGAGTCACTGCCTCTGAAGTAGTTGGGATTAGAGTGCAATTTATTAAGGTTTCAGCCAACAGTCAGTACTGAGATATTCCATATAGCTACATTTGTCCTTTGTCCTTCAAGTATAGCTGGTGGCAATAATCCTCCTAGTTCTTCTCTGAAGTGTAGAAGAAAGTTTAATACATTTTTCATCAGCCAAAAATACGAATGAATGGTCATGGTCTCAACTCATCATGTCAGATGCTGCTTTACTTCAAAGATCATTCTTCAACTGTCAGCTATAGGCAGCCTGCTCTCTTTGTTGAAGTGTTTCATTCAATCTATTTGTCTCAATTTTCTATTAGCTGTGCATAAGGGCTCCAGCGTACTTCTCATGCCATATGGCTTTGGGAAAATGATGGCAAAGAGTGCAGCTACTAGTTCTTAGTAGTTGTCTGAGGGAAGCCAGGTTGGTGTTCATTCAGCCACTACTTTAAATGTAGTAGATTTAAATGTAACACTGTGAGCACCATGTCCTGATTTCTGTATTTTTCTTTTGGTTTAAGAGACAATAAAACAGTGTATAACCAAAGTTTCAGTTGTCTGACATTACACCTCCTGTGTCTGTGAAGAACGCCTTTTATGGTCTGAGGGTTCTTAAAATGTTTTCCTCCATTTTTATTGCATTACAAACATCTGTGAATATGACATAGACTTACAAAGCTCATATCATAAATACAGTGTTGGGATTGGGGCTCATTGGAAGAGAGCTGATATGTTTTAAAGCAGGCCTCTTTTATGACACTATTACATAAACCATGTGGTACCTAATAGTCAATAAAAGTCAGTAAAGCCCTTAGGATAATTGTAGTGCTGTTGTTTAAAGCAACTATTTTCCTCATTCAATTTCAAAATAGAGCAAACAGCTGTAGTCTATGAATATGTATGTGTTGATCTCTTTGAGCTTCCTTATGTATTATGTAATGGATAGCAAATTTAGTTGTGAAATACAATAATTTTTCATTTTGGTGAGGACATCAGAAGAGTATCCAGCCACCTTTCCGTCCAACACCAATTTTTTATTTACTGTCAATGAAAGATGGACCTGATCCTTTGACCACATCTAGGGTGACAATCAAACTACCCGGTAAGATTAAGAAAATGTTTAATTACATATATATGAAATTGCTGCCTGGCTAATTTGCAGCCAAACTGTCTGGTTTTACTTCCCCTCATCCCAAGCCCATCTAAGTGGATGGGCCAGTTTTGCTTGAACATCTAAATCTTCTGGAGCAGATGTGTTGATCCACACATGCACAAAACTCTGTGCCACATGTGACCTGCCTTTAATTTTTTAAAAAGTGATAATCATTACATCGGCACAGGTTTTAGAGCGTTCACTCTAGAAGTATCTCAAGTGTGCTGTAGAAGTATCTCAAGCGTGAGACAGAAGCGTCCTGTTCTGTGGCCAATAATAAAATGTGAATTGCATTAGTAATTTGGCAGTAGCAGTTCTATTTTCTAATTACATTACTAATTCACATAAAAGCACCATCAAATTTTCAGTGTCTGCAGCAAGCAGCAAAAAGTTCCTTAGTTTGAAATGCTAGTGGAGGTTCAAAAGGGTAACAGGAATGATTCATTAGCCTTATATGGTCTAAGAGTATGAGCTCTTTACAAGAAGTTTTAAAGAAAAAGAAAAAAAAGACTAAAAAATCCCAAAGGAATTAGTGTACCCCAATGACAGTATAATGCCAGAGTGGTAGAAAGCTCATGTTACTTATATACCTGTGTAGGAAAGATACAGTTAAGTTTAAAGTATTGTAGCTAAAGAAAAATAGATAAGCAAATGTACAATACTTATCAACAGAAACGAGTAAAGGCTGGACTGGTGAGGCATTTACGGCTGCTCACCACCACGTTGTAAAAATCCATTATGGCAATTAATTTTGGCTTTCAATAGTGAGAAAACAGCAGTTTTCATAGCAACGAGTCTGTGGCTTGCTCAGCCACCAGTAAAGAAAACCATTCACAGGCATTTCATTGCAATATTTTTTATCTATATAATCAGTTGCTAATTAAATAATAATTTTGTTAATACTAATTTGGTGGCATATTTTTCCAACCTCATATTTTTATGGTGGATTCAATAAATGAGTGGTAATTACAATATTTTAGGACCATCCAAATGTAGCTGACGATAGATGTTTCTACCTGCAGAGATCAGCTCCTCAGGGCCTGTGTTAAGACAGTGACTCTGTCATTGTTCATTTTGGCAGGGAGCACAGTGGATGCAAACTGACAATGTTAACCAGCCCTGGAAGCAGAGCAGAGAGCTCATGCCAGTTCAGTCCCCCAAACCATCCAGACGTTCCTGGTAGATACCTTTTGTCCCCCCATTCTCTTCTCAAGCGAGAGTTCTCAGTGACAGCCATGCTCACTAGGAAGACAGCTGTCAGGGGGACAGCAAAAATAGATTGGAATGATTACATTTTTTAGAAATCCTCAGAAAGTGCTGAGCAGCTGCTGTCAGAAAAGTTAGTGTCTTGCAGATGTCTCAGAGGAAGAATCTTGAAATTGCATCCAAAATCCCACAATACTTTTCAAAACTATGGACATATTTAGTTGGAGAATAAATTCCACATCAAAATTAAAGATGTTAATATTTCAGAATCCTCATATGTGTAAGAAAAGTTCTCATATGGAGTATATATACGCACACGTATGCATCTGAAGACAAATAATATCTTAAAACATAAATGATTCACAGATGCTTTATTCTTAAATCATTAATTGTCTTAAAGTCGAAGAGACTTTACAACAAGTTTATTCAAGCACAGAAGGAGACATTGTTATTCCATTGGGTTGCATACTTTTCATCTTTTCCTCTGGCATCAGGAGTGTCTGTGGTTACAATTTTCCTGGCAGATTGCAGCAATTCTGATAGATTTTTGTCTTTAGGGTTGGTAGTGTTTCTATAATGTAAATGGGTTTATAATGCCCTATTTAAATGCCATCTCTGTTAAAATTTAACTTACTTGTCCAGCTGGGGGCAGAAGGGGAATGAAGTTCAGAACTTTCACGGGCACAGAGTGGGTGGCAATGTGGTGTCTCAAATACTGCCTGCGAAACTCCGGTTTCCTGAAGTGGTGTCTGGAGGGAGAGCTGGCTGTGCGTATGGGTCCCAGCTGATCACACTGCAGGTTTTCATACTCCGAATCAGTGACATTATGTATTAGCCAAGTTCCCAATCCATTCCACTGAGCTGCTGATGTATGTCAGCATATTCTGTATATCTTCCCTCTGCTGTATAAGAGAGTAATGTCAAAATTCTTGATTACCATAACATCCAGAAATAGAATCTAATTATTCTCTTCCATTTTCAGTCTCAGCTAGATTTTTTTTTTTGAGAATCAATTAAAACCCTCTAGAAAAGAAGGAATGTGCTTCAGTTTTGCTGCAAAGAATATTTATTCTGTGTTATTTAAAGTACCGATAACAAATAATGCATGTCATGTTCTATGTAATTTATTTTTCCTTCTTTTTCCGTGGTTTCTAAGGCTTTTGCAATCTCGCTGGTCAGTCCCTAATAACTTGGGGACAAACAGGCCAGTGTCTAGCCAGGCCTGACATGTACTTCCTTCTTCCCAGATGGTAGTGAGGGAATGCGGGGGGACTACTAAAAGTATTAGGGGATGAACAAAGACATGACAAAAATAAGAGAGGAGTAGGGATTATTACAGTGGAGGTACAGGTACGTGCGACACAAACCCATGGGAAATCAGGTTTCACTAGTTCCACTGATCACAGAAAAAAACTTATTCATGTTTTTCATGTTAATAACTTTTGGAGAAAGACATTTCACATCCATTAAAATAACCAAACAAGTTTCTAAAAGGCCTGTGGGTGAGAAAAAGAAGACTTAATTTCCTATCACAGTGGGCCAGATTCTCAGCTTGTGTGAACTGGCAGGATTAATCTGAAATGAATTGAGTTGTATTGACTTAATGCCAGTGGGCCTACTGTTTTAGGATGTTAAAAATACTTCCAAGCAAATACAGAAAAAAAAAAATATTAAGCAGGAATATGTTTAGTAAAAATGGGCATAAAATTAGAATATGAAAAGCTGTTATGTCTTAATAGGAAATGGTGGGGAGGTAAAATATTAACTATTTTAAGATCTAGTATCAGAACTAAGTAGGAGATTCATCCCTTTCTATCCCAAAACATTTTTCAGGTTTCCTTACGCTGTTACAGGAAGTAGCAGCAGTTTGGCAAGAAGACCTGGTCTGGGAGAAAAGCCTGAAGCGTGGGTGAAGGAGACCAGAACTCTAAGGAGGAGCTGGTGGCAGGGTGAAACATGGAGTGGCATTAGGAGACAGGAGCCTGGGAATCACTCTTGGTTGAAACGCATGGGATCACCTATGCTCACTACAGCATCTCCTCTCCTGGGCTAGGAGCAGACTCTAAGGCACAGAATCCCACCGCCCTTCTGCTGCTCCCTCATCTTTGTAAGAAGTACTGGTTAACTTGTTAACTGGACGTACTAGGTGACAAATGACCTGGATCAACTCACATAATTTCATGTCTTTTAAAAAATAAATTCACACACGCTCCTACCCCAACTGCAGGTAAGTCCACAACTTTTTGTTCAGCTGGTTTATAATGTTTTAACCCTTTCTGTCTTCTTAGGTCAGTTTTGAAATAATGCTATGTGGAGCAAAAACCCCGGCATTTTGAAAATAACAATATAGATGCAATATTCTTTTCTGTTTTTTTTCCCCAGTCATCATTATTTGGCACATAGGTCAGATTTCCGTTTTTCTGCAAATCTACAATGTGGAAAATACATAAGTAAATCGCCGAGCTCTATTTAAGACATGCCAGGAGGTGGCGTGTGCCTACTTAATTTGCTCCCTCAGATTCAAGCGCAGAGTTGTGCACTGTGGGTACCTGATCACATGCATTTGCTTCCACTTGGACTTCTGCCACATTTTAGGTACCTGCCAATTAGTGTTTACCAAATGAGGAACTATTCTCTAATTTGTTTGCTCATCGCTGTTCAATGTGTGTCCCAGTGGACATTTGCTACCTATTCAGATTTTGCTTTTGAAACGTAATTTCCTTATGGTCTTTTGCCTTAGTGGTCATCAAGTGTGCTCATCAAGTGTGGCACACTGAGAGGGTGCCACAACTTGTCAAAAGCACTGATTACTCTCCTCTGCTACTCTTCCATGTGGGCACACATGACGCTGCAAGCCAGAGTCTGGGCAGAACTAAGCAAGACTCTAAAGCTCTGAGAAAGCAAGTGAAAAATATTGGTGCCCAAGTTATCTTCTCCTCCATACTACCTGTTGGAGGAAAATGGGTGACTAGAAATAGGCAAATGATACAAATCAACTCGTGGTTACATCGCTGGTGTCAACATGAGGGTTTTGGCTTTTATGGCAATGGGATGTTCTTCAGCAACCATAGGCTGCTAGGGAGGGATGGACTCCACCTGTCTGGAAGGGGCAAGGGAACCATTGGCAGCAGGCTGGCAAACTTGGCGAGGAGGGCTTTAAACTGAGGAACTTGGGGGGAGGGGGACAAACTGGCAGTGCTAATGCCATCACACACAATAGGGGAATAAGACAGAACAACCTGAGCAGTGATAAAGGTGCCGTAGCAGCCTCATGCGATGGCAACCAGGAGACCGACTACCTCAAGGGTTTGCGTGGCTGTAGTGGGTCCTCATACACCCCTCCAGGGAAACCTGTGTGCTCAAGCATGTTTCTGAAATGCCTGTACACCAATGCATGCAGCGTGGGGAATAAACAGGAGGAACTATAGGTCTGTGTGCATTCGCAGGGCCATGATCTCATTGCAATCACAGAGACATGGTGGGATAGTTCACATGACCAGAATGTGGTCATGGATGGCTACAGGCTTTTCAGGAAAGACAGACCAGCAAGGGGAGGTGGGGAAGTTGCTCTTTATGGGAGGGAGCAACTGGAATGCATCGAGCTCTGCCTTGGAGTGGAAGGAGAACAGGGTGAGAGCTTGTGGATAGAAATTAAGGGACAGCTAAATATACTGATGATACCAAGCTGGGAGGAGTGGCTGATACACCAGAAGGCTGGGCTGCCATCCAGCGAGACCTGGACAGGCTGGAGAGCTGGGCCGAGGGGAACCTCATGAAATTCAGCAAGAGCAAGCGCAAGGTCCTGCACCAGGGAAGGAACAACCCCATGCACCAGAATAGTCTGGGGGCTGAACTACTAGAAAGTGGCCCGTCAAGAAGGGCCTGGGAGTGCTGGGGGACAGCAAGTTGACCATGAGCCAACAATGTGCCCTTGTAGCCAAGAAGGCCAATGGTATCCTGGGCTGCATTAAAAGGAGTGTGGCCAGCAGATCGAGAGAGGTTATCCTCCCCCTCTACTCTGCCCTAGTGAGACCACATCTGGAGTGCTGTGTCCAGTTTTGGGCTCCCCAGTTTAAGAAGGACATGGAACTGCATGAGCAAGTCCAGCGGAGAGATATGAAGATGATCAGGGGACTGGAGCATCTCCAGTATGAGGAAAGGCTGAGAGACCTGGGTTTGTTCAGCCTGGAGAAGACTGAGGGGGGATTTCATCAATACCTATAAATATCTGAAGGGTGGGTGTCAGGATGATGGGACTGGGCTCTTTTCAATAGTGCCCAATGACAGGCCAAGGGACAATGGGCACAAGTTGGAACACAGAAGTTGCACCTCAATATGAGAAAAAACTTCTTCCCTGTGCGGGTGCCAGAGCAGTGGCACAGGCTGTCCAGGGAGGATGTGGAGTCCCTTCCCTGGAGACATTCAAACCCCGCCTGGACGCGTTCCTGTGCCCCCTGCTCTGGGTGTGCCTGCTCAAGCAGTGGGGTTGGACAAGGTGATCTCCAGAGGTCCCTTCCAACCCCTGCCATTCTGTGATTCTGTGATCAATGCTTATCTGAGTTCCTCATGAAATTTAACTTGGTAATTTGCTTTACACAGCATCTTTTTGAGATAAGTAGATAAAACACTTCTACCTTGTTTGAACTGAGGCACAGACAGATTGTTAGGCATGTAGAGTTTGCAATGCAGAAAACTTGTTTTTTCCTGGAGTATTTGTCTAGAAGGGCAATTGCTACTGGTATACAGTGTGTCCTCTTGCAGATGCAGTCACTGCCAATGCCTACCCACTCACTTCCAGTATCTCCAGTGGTTTCCCACTCCAGTCCTGTCTCCTAGGTCTAAGGTCTGCCTTTTCCTGTCTAAATCCCTCTGCAGCACCATGTTTGGAGAGGAATGGATGTCATTGCTTCTTTTCTGGAAAAAAAGCAAAAAAATTTAAGGCGTTGTGAAGGGCAAGATACAGTTTGTGGGTTATGGGAGCAGTGGGGACTCCCATAGTCCAGGGGAACTAAAGCAAGAGGTGGGAGACTAAGTATGGGAGATGGTGGGAGAGGAGAAGGGTAGGTGGAGGCAAAGACCCTGTGGCCTTCTGTATCTCAAAGTCTTGCAGAGCCATGCTGGCATCTCTCAGTATCCCCCACCAAAAGCCCACCCAAATTCATCTGCTCACCTCACAGCCAGCCCCTAAACCATGGGGTCTTCCATCCCCTGCATGTATTCCTCTTGCTTTTCTTCAGTCATCTCCTGCCAGCTTTCTTCTTGCCCATTTGCTGCCCACATTGCCACTGCCACCAAGCTGTGTTTTGCCTACAGAGCTGAAAAGCTGAATAAAAGCCACCATCACCAAAGACATCCATTAGAGAGTATTTCCCAACTTTAGCATCATTAATTTTTCCCTTCCCTCCCCTTCCCTTCCCCTTTTCGTGCATTTAGTTATGCCAATATACCAAGTTCATAAATAGAAAGCTGTGATAAAGGTGTTGCTTTATCTGGTTTGTGTTGTATTCAGCCACTTGGGAAGAGGTCATGCCCTGATGTGACTATCAAAATCTGAAACTAGTTTCAGAATTGATCTCACATATGCCAGCTGGTCCTGCATGCTTACAGCCTGATTCTGTAAGTCATATGTCCTTCATTAAGGATTCACATGAGGTGTCGTGCTGAAGACAAAATTCCTTAGGGCCAAAACTGATCAAAAAGGTGGCAGCCAGTAAGGCCAGTATTTCCAAGGCTAGGTGACTGCTGTCAGTAAAGTAGCCTGATGCTGTCTATCATTCATATTCTTTTTCGTTAGGCACTGAAATTTATTAATTTTGCCCAAAGTGATCTAGGACTTGCACAGCCAGGTGCCATGTCCTGCCATGTATTTCTTAATCCCCTGAACCTTATCTCTGCTCTCTGGGAGCAGATGGGATTCTGAAATTCATCTGACTAAATTGGGATGCCCAATGAAAAAGTGAAGGAGGGAGCATGTATTTAAATAGTATGTAATGACTAAAAAACCCCAAATACACAGAAAATGTAGAGATAATGCAGGGTTAAAATGCAGCTTTTCAACATTGCTAACTTCTAAAACCACTTGAAGAAATGCTATTCAGAAAATCACTGACAGGGTTGATTTCTGACATCGCCTTGCCTCATGGAAGTTCACTGAATTAAGCAAGATTGTATACATGTGAATGAACAAAATTTAGCTCAGAGTTGTTCGTCTACTGTGACTGCTACATAGAAAATATTTTCTGTTGCTTGACCATATTCTGTCCTTTATCTTGGTACAATTTCGGCAGAAGAACAGATATGACATACTGTGTTTAGCACATCTGAGGAAACTCATTAAAGTTTGAAATAGAAAAATATCTATAGCCCTTTCCAACCAATCTTGTCTCTACTGAATAGGTAATTACTGAGATTAAACAAGCGTCTCTAAATTGCTTATGTATTCCAATTGCTTCTATTTTCTGCTGGCTTTATGAATGTCCTTCTAAAGAAAGCATGAAAGAGATATATGCTTTATTTTTTTTGAAATAGCCTGCAGAAGAAATTACTTTCATTTCAGGAATAACAACAAGTTGTTGTTTCTGAGGAATAAAAACTTTCTTTTGCAATACTTGAACTGGTTTCCACTTCGAAGTTACTGAAGCAAGAGAGCTTGCATGTATTTTTAATCTTCTAAATTCAAATCTTCATAGTAATGAAGAAGATAAAACAAACAAAAGATTCTACCTGAGGTAAAATAATAAAGTGATTCCTTTCTCCCAGCAAAAAGTCATTGATAGAAGGAATTGCTCTGCCTGCTTCTCAAAACTAGTTCCCGACCCCTGCAACAATTACAGCAGTTAATTTTTTTAATCCTTGATATCATAGTGTTGGAGATGCTTTCCCCTAATCTAAGACTATAAATAAGAAGAAATCATAATCCCGCTAAAAGATATTCCTTTGACTTTAGCAGAATAACGATTGCTGCAGCGCAAATGTGAACAGGACTAAGCACAGACCTTAGGTTTGCTGATTTCTTTTTCTTGTTGTGTTTTCCAAGAAGAAATCGTTCATTTTCTTCATGGCCTTTCATTCATGAACCACAGAAAAGATGCAAAAATGCTACACGGTATTGGTAGTACTCATGCATAAATTGTGATACCGTATTTAATGCCTCTTATCAAAAGGAGCTGGACAGATTTTACAAATGTAGACTCTGCAAGAATCTCTTCCCAGCTACTTGCCTTCCAGTCGTTCCTAGGGTGCCTTGCACATGGTTATGTAGTTACTTAAATTGTAAATGGGTCAGTGAGTAAAAGCTAGTTGCATCATGCTCTTAAAGTGTTTGAATCTTTTATTGCCTTGTTTAGAAGTTATCGTGGTGTTTTTGCACGGAGAACAGAAGATGATGAACAACTCGCTGCTTCCTTTACAGAGTATTGTTTACAGCCTGCTGGTATAAGGAGAGGAAGGCAAATAGGTGTAGCGATTCGAAGCACCATTCCTTGTTTGTCACATGAACGGCTTCTGAATGAAGATTTATTTTTTTTTTTTAAGTATAGACTTTAATCTATACGTAATGTTTTGAATCTTCAGAAGAAAGGAACAAAGTAAGGGAATATCTCTACTTTTATCTCAAAGGGCTCCTAGAAGTAGTATATCCTGTTGTAACTATTTCAATATCATGAGTTTTCTTACTTTTAATTTATGGAAGGATAACTGGGTTACTCTAACAGCAGACATCTATTTCTTCCCACTAAAATGGCTTTATTGTTCAGAAAATTGGACAGAACTGTCTGATGAAAATGGTGTATAACTGGGAAATCTTTTACTGTGTGCTGAATTTCTACTACAGGTGTGTAGTGTTTTCTATGTATCATTAAAATGTGTGGTTCTAAGGCAAAATAGACTTTAATACCAAATATACAATGTGACAAAAGTCTGTGAAGGAAAATGCACTTCGTCTAGAGCTAAAGGTTCTTCTTCAGGACCTTATTAAAATCTTTGAGAATGTCATGAAAAGTCCTGTTTTAAGTGCTTTGTGGTATACAGGAGTGGGTTTCTAATTTACCACATAATCACTCTTGGTGATTGTGCGTAATAGAGCCAGTGAGATGCATCTGATTTTTTGTTTGTTTTGCTTTTGCAAATATTAATCAAATCTTCAGAAGTTCACATCAGTTTTGTAGATAGATCTGTCAGATACACCTCTTTCCCTCCCTCCCTTTTCTGTGTATCAGGATAGCTTCTCCAGAAATGGTGATGACATTCACTTTGCAATTGGAAAATAATTCCATCATATGTTGCATCAATATGACTAATCGTGGATGGCAGTACTATCTCCTGATGGTTTTTGAAGACAGAAAAGCTGCTTTCACAAGGAATAAGGTTTGGCAGAATAGAAGTTCTGTCCTGCACTTATCTGGCTTTTCATGTTATGCTTAATGGATCTCGTTATTGATGTTCTAGTGTAAAAGGAGAAAATTGCTAATGCAAAATTTTTCTCACTTAGGCGTAATATTAAAATTTGCTGTGCTTCCGTTATGCAAATTTTTTAAAAATCAGCCATTTAAAACAAGCCACAGCTATCAACGTGTGTACTGGAGACAACTCATGGCTAGAACCAAAAAATACTGTGCTGTGATATAATTCAGACCTGTTTCGATCACTTTCTGGCCATCTTCAAAAGTCTTCCAACTATAGATACACTTACAAATGAATCAGCCCAGATGTAGCCTCTACGGGCATAGGATCAAGTTGTTGGTCATTACTGCTCATAGCTGATCTGCATAACCCACCAGATTTATTAACACAGCATTTTCGGATTAAGCCATCTTCAGTATGATTTACACTGGCAGTACTGTTACTTCCAAATGCAGGAGCTCATTTTGGACAGTCCCCAAAGAATTCATTGCTTTGAATGTCTCATCTGACTTCTGTCAGGGAATCTAAACACGTTCCCATCCCACACAAGCAGGCTGTGGTCTCAGGCGACATCCTCCTATGGCTTCAGCGTTGCTCTCTTTCTATTCACAAAAACTGCAGAGAGAGCAGTCCTTAGTTTACAGCTGCTACTTGCACGCCTGATTGTTAAGTGAAAGGCAACTGTGCAAAGCACATTTTTATATTAACAGTAAAATGTTTAATGGCAACATTAAAGGCAAACTATGTACATTTTTTCCATATTGTTTAAAATGCAAAAGATTAACCCAGCCTGCATCTTCTCCTACTACCTTTAGACAATTTTTTTGTCATTGATTACAAACTTCTGATGTGATTATTCAGTCACTTTCATGTTGCATCTACTTATTATTGGCTGGATGTTTCAATATTCCCTGCATTCTTGTACGCTCTTTCAAAGAGTAAGTAGAAAGCATTGCTGTCACGTAATCAAAGCCATCCTGAAGGAAAGACTTTGTCTCATTTGACCTTTTTAGAGGAACAGGCTTGCATAAACCTCTCTTCTCTCCCAGGTATGGTGCAGTACTAGAACAAGAGACATACTGCTTCCTACCTCATCACTCCCATTCCAGAGAGAAGTGGCCCATGAAATTATACCTTTCCACTTGGCTTGCAACAGATTATCTTTTTGCTCTCTTGCACAGGGCAATACTTCTTAAAGCAAAAGGAGGAATAAAAATAAATGAAGGAACAGGTTTTTCCCAGGAACTCTGTACAGTGACAAGAAGCAACTTTGATTACAAGTCAGAATAATGAGAGGCAGTAACTTGTATTTGAAGCAAGTTAAAATTGAGAAAAAGCCAACTGTTGTTTGACAATTATCTTGACTCAATCCTCAATTTTAGTTCTTCTCAAAGAAGACAGAGAAACTGAAGGACTCCATCAGCCTCTCATCTTCAGCATCTTGGGCTTGTGTTAGCGGATTTCAAAATGGCTCTCCAAAGCAAATGGAAATGGTAGGTTTTCGTGGTTTCTTCCTATGAGATTGCTTTTATTCTCCCATAGCATTCGTTGGGGAAGGATTTATGTGGTTGCATTTCCAACCTGAGCTTGAAGAATATTTGCCTGGAACTCTCCTTGTCTTTGAAATGCTCAGTGGGTAAAATTTCTGATCAGAATAGCTTGAAAAGGTGCTTTCTTTAATTCTGAGAACTGACAACCATGACATCAGTAACTAAACTGTAGCTGAGTGAGGTTATGGCAGGGACAAGGAAGAGGACAGGAGATGATACGAAGGTTGGTGGAGGACCTCAGGACTAGGAGTAATTTCTCAGTGCTGCTCTCTCAATGTTAGCTCCAGCATCTCCACCCAGCTATGTCCCCAGTTGCAATGGCTGGCTGGAAAGGTAACCTGATTACCTTGCCACCCCATGCCTTGCTGAGGAAGGACACCCTACAGATCAGGAGACTTCTATAAGAAATTAAAATCTCAGCTCAACAGTCACACTGTTTAGTTGATGTGGTGGTCGATTTCCTATGTGGCTGTCAGTCTAGTGAGGTAAGAATTGAGGCCGGTGGTAGATGTCACCCAGGCTGCTATATTGTGACTTTGGATTCAAAATGATGAACAGCTCAAAAAGGCCACCTGTTGCACAGCTTCTCCCCTAACGTATGAAGTCCACTTAAGGTTCAGGCTGATTCAGCATAGTGAGGGATGTGCTAACAAAAGCTGTATTATAGAATTGTATGTTTGTAAAATAAATTGTTATAGACCCATTGTTGCATCTGCTGGAGTGAATGAGACGTGAATATAGATGATAAGCAGTACACAATTCCTCATTTGTAATACACTAACTTACAGTTCAATGTTACCTGAAGTGTCCTAGGACTGCAGAAGAACCCCTTTTCTGGTAACTTCTGTCTCTGGAGAGAGCCCAAGTAAGACGAAGGTGGGGTGAGAGGAACATAAAGGATGAAAGGAACATTACTACCATTCTTTTATCACCCAATTCTACTGATCCCACAAGTCTCCCTTTATCTCCATCAGCAGGTTTCAGGCACCAGGGAGTCTGCAAGGCCGTTCTCCACAGTAATTCTTCAGGCACTCTCATTTGATGGAAGTAAAGGGAAGTGCAGGAAGGGACAGACAGGAGACTGTGCCTGCAGGCTGCGAGGTACATTTAGAACTGGGAGGCAAAAAGCAAGAGTTGCTGGTCTTTGGATATATGCACTTCACAGAATGAATCCCTAGTGTTTTGCCCACAGGAAGAAAACTGAAATTTCAAAAATGATTAAGGGATAACACTAGCCCTCTCCCTGACGTAGATTCTGCCTTTGGTAGGGCTGACCCAGTTCTGTTCTTCCTTTAGCGAGACGGTATCTCACTAGAATAACAATATGGTTCAGTTCATACACAACGTCCCTTGCCATTGCTAAGATTCAGAATGTAATTCAGTTATAAATATAGCTATTAATTTCAGGATCTCTGGGGATATGCTGAGACACTGATGCCTAGCTCCTACATTACTTTGCCATGTATCTTACACAGTCAAATCGCAGAAACGTTTTTATACATTCTCCAGTTCTGATTAATAAAAGCACCCACAGGAAAGAAAGTTTACATCAGAACATTTTATTGAAAATTTACCTTTCCTGTTAAACTTATTGGCTAGCTGAAAAATATGGTTTGTGTAAACTACTCTTATCATAAATAAATGAGTTCTTTGTGAGGAGGGACTCAAGACTCAGACCCTGCCCTTGCCCTGCTGTACGCTTAGGGTCAGGACACTTCATCTGTTTTCCTATTCCCCACATTTGAAATAAGATCAATAATTGTTACATCCTCTATAAAGAACATTCACTTCCACTGATGCAAAGCATTTGTACTGGAGCAAGATGTTCTGATAATATTGCAAACTGGCCATCCTCCCACCTGCTATCTTGGCCTGTTATGGCACACGTAGTATCAGCAATCCAAGCACTAAAAATATATTAATCATCTGACCCGCTTCTCTTCCTGCTTTTTCCAAACCATGAGGCTGGCTTAATGTAAGAGTTAAACAATAATAATGAGCATTAGATTCTTCTTCTTTCCTTTAGATATTTGAGACTTAAGGTTACACTTGTGTCTCATTTCAATCATGTATTCGAAGCAATCAGAGACTTAGCTTCTTTTGTGAAATTTTATTTCCAAAGATCCAGTAGTCAGGGCTTTGCCACACAAATAAAATACCATGAGTTGTCTAAAATCACAGCATTTAGTGCACAGACTGCATTTCACCACAGTGTAACTCTACATTATTTCT